>NC_142929.1:115344691-115362191 GCF_046866305.1 Octopus bimaculoides
TTCTCGCGATTCCTGGATATCTCATGGAATTCTTTTAGCATACGATTTTGAAAAGAAACAGGCATTACAACCTACTGAGCGTACATAAGTACGTCATCACATATCGAATACCATTTCGAAACTGTGTTTTGTTCGACTACATAAGTTTTTGTATTTGCTTCTGACTTCACCATATTTTTCATTTTAATTATGAACACATCCTTCCCTGCTTTAATTTTTATTTTCTCTGAATTGACAGGTAGTTCACGTACTACGTTGCATCGTATATCTTTTATTTTGATTTCAGCTTTTAATGCCGCTATTATTGCGTCCTCTAACGGTTCATTGTACTTAGGTATCAATCTTGACATGGCAGAAATTCCATCTTAAAGTAATGATTTACTAGGATCGTCTCCTAGCGCTGTGGCTGTAGTTTTTTTCAGCCGCCAACAATGAACGTGAAGCATGAGCGATGGATTTTAGGCTACCATTTTCATACTTGTGCAAAATCACCACTCTTATACCACTTTCACTAGCATTTGATGCTACTACTATTTTAAAATTTGGATCAAAGTGTGATAATGACGCATCCAATGTAAAAACTTTTAAAATTTCTTCGAATGCTTTTTGGCACCTGTTCGACCAATACCATTTAACGTCTTTTTACAATAGGTTGTTTAGGGGTGCTCTTAGCTCATGCATATTCGGTATATATATTTGGTAATAGCTTGCGAGCCCCAAGAACGCTTGTAACGTTGTAATATTTTTCGGGGGAGAAGGCGGTGAGTTGACAGAATCGTTAGCCCTCTGGATGAAATGCTTAGCGGTATTTCGTCTGCCGCTACGTTCTGAGTTCAAATTCCGCTGAGGTCGACTTTGCCTTTCATCCTTTCGGGGTCGATTAAATAAGTACCAGTTACGCACTGAGGTCGATATAATCGACTTAACCCGTTTGTCTGTCCTTGTTTGTCCCCCCTGTGTGTAGCCCCTTGTGGGCAGTAAAGAAATAAAAAATGTTAGCGCGCTAACGTATAATCGACTTAATCCGTTTGTCTGTTCATGTTTGTCCCCTCTGTGTGTAGCCCCTTGTGGGCAGTAAAGAAATAAGAAATGTTAGCACGTCGGGCGAAATACTTAGCGGTATTTCGTCTGTCTTTACGTTCTGAGTTCAAATTCCGCCGAGGTCGACTTTGCTTTTCATCCTTTCGGAGTCGATAAATTAAGTACCAGTTGCGTACTGGGGTAGATCTAATTGACTGGCCCCCTCCCCAAAAATTTTGGGTCTTGTGCCTAGAGTAGAAAAGGATATTTTTCGGGGGAGGCATATTTTTTATTGCAGTCGATCTTGAAGTATGTGTCCTGCGACCATTTTTATCGATAACTTGCCCTAGATATTTTATTTCTGGCATGAAAAATTCGCATTTTTCCTCACTAAGTTTAAATCCATATTTCCTTATTCTTTCAAAGACCTTTTTAACATGTTCCTCACGCTGGCCTCGAGACTCACTTTTTATGAGTATGTCATCCAAGTAAGCTATAGCGAAATCCATATCTGCAAGCATAGTGTCCATCACCTGTTGGAAAATACTACGTGCCACCTTTATCCCCAAAGGAAGTCGATTAAATTTATATAAACCTTTATGGGTGTTTACTGTTAATAATTTCGAACACTCCTCTTCGACTTATGACTGTATATATACCTCCGACAAGTCCAGGTCCAACTTTAAAAAAAATATTTCCTCCATTGAGTTTCGCAAAAATTTCCTCCGGCCTTGATAATGGGTAATTGTATGTCATGAAACGTTCGTTCAAGCCTGTTGAAAAGTCAGCGCATACTTGTATTTTTTTATTTTTCATTTTTTACATAAACAGTTGCTGACACCCATCCTCCTTCCCTCCTCAACAAGGTATGAAACTCCTTGAAGTCTCTGTCCTTTACTTCCAATTCACGCATCTGCAGTAGCTCAGCTGTCAGGCTCTTGCCCGTCACTGCAGCATAACTGCCTGTTTGGGCCTGCGCATTCATAATTACGTTGTTCATCGTTTTACCCATAAATGGTGAAGCCAAATAAAATTTTTCAATAAATTCAAAAAAATCACAAATACAACAATCACAATATTCAACAATTCTGTAATTCAAAGCAACAACGCACGTGTGAGCGAAATCAAGACAACAACTCCTTCACAAATGCGTCAGTACGCATGCGCCTTTATAAGGTTTAGGACAGTTCACTTGCTATCCCACAAGGGTGTCAGGATTTCACCACAACAGTATTTTGAGTAGAATTACTAGTTATGCAGTACCGTATATAAATACTCTCAGAGTAATGTTTGAAAGCAATTTCTAGGTTTTCTGAAATATATGGCATATAAAGTAGGCTTAGTTATCTCACCATGTTTTACAGCATCACCACACACGCGCGCAAGCATACAAACACATATGTATATGTACACACGCATACACACACTCATATATACTGCAATTTTGTCTTATAGTGGATTTTTTTAATATCGACATAAATGTATGTTCCTTATATATACTTATATACAGATTCGTTACCGGACCGGATCGGACAAACTGTCTAGCGTCATCGAGGTCGACTTTGTCTTTGATCCTTTCGAAGTCGATAAAATAAAATATCAGTCAAACACTGGGTTTGATGTAATTGACTGCAACCTATCTAGAAATTTCAGACCTTGTGCCTATAGTAGAAAGAATAACATATACTCATATTTCTAGAATGGTATTACATTTAGGGGTTCGTTTTTGAATACTGGCGTATATTTATGCCAGTTTACTTAAATTTGTACTTACATATAGTTATACATTAATACGTGTTTTTTGTATATATAAGATGTGAATGTTCTTTTACGTAAATGTGTAGATGTACATGTATATAAGTTGTTTGTGTATGTATATACAACTCTGTCTTATGTTTCAATCATAGTTTGTAATCCTAGAGAAATATGGGCCCTATCAAACTGATTTTGCTTTGACATATTTGGAAAGACATAAGATTATCTTGCAAAAAAATGTCTATTTCTGTGTTTATTTGAGTAAACGCATGTACTCAAATCTATATGTAAGTAAACAAAGAATACTTACACACGTAATATTAACTTGATAAACATAAATAAATGCATATACGTATATATTTTAACTTCGATTATAGTGTTATGTACATATATACACAGGTAAAAGTGAATATATAAATGCGTGTGTGTGTATATACATACACACATGTATATATGCATACACACACACACATATATAAACGTATATATACACACACACGCATATATATATATACATATATATATATGCATATATATACATATATATATACATATAAATATACGCACACACACACATATATATATATATATATATATATACATATATATACACACATATATATATATACAGACATATATATATATATATACACATATATACATATGTATACATATACATATGTATATACACATATATATATATATATATATATATATATATATATATGCATATATATATATACATATATACATACACATATATATTTGTACACAAACACACACATATGTATTCATATTCATATAACATTATTCTAAAATCGAAATATAATATTTGAATTATTATTTTACAATTAGGTAGACGTGTAGTTTGCTTTGAATTTGTTCATAACCACACACTTTTCAAGAAACTCGATATATAAATTCGTAATCGCCCTTGGTGCGTAATCTGCTAATGTGTGGAAAGCCTCATCTACGTCGTTGTCATTTAAGTAGTGTTTCGTATAAGTGGTCCTGTCATGTATTTCAAAAGTTTTAAACAGCAAGTGCCAGAAGATAGAGTGTTGGACAATTAAGTCTTCAGTAAGGATGGTTATATTCAGAGAATTATAAACGTGTATTCGATGGTTTTTATTGACTTACACACGGTATTGTACACTCCTTAGCTTACATGTTATATGTCACTCCAAATATAGGATCCAGTTTAGTCTTCGATTGTTTTTTAACTTAAGTGCCAAATGTCAATACTGTCCGGACAAGAGACGCAGTTTCACAAAATCGATTAAAATTCCATTGAAAACTGTTCGAATATATTATATCAAGGTGACCTGCTCTCGTTGCTTTCTACAATAATATGATATTAGCATTTCTTTTATTTATCTACTTATTTATACTTATTTATATATTTGACAAGCCTTGTCAAAAGTTTAAGCGAGTAACATCGTGAATTCAACAGATGTAATGTACTGGAGTTTTCTCTTTAGTTTCTTCACATTTTTTTTATTCACTGTCAAAGCTGACACTAGTATTTCCTTCTAATATGCATTTTCTTCAGAATTTATTAAAGAATACTGATTTGAATAAACGTTGCTTAGACGAGCCTATCACTTTATATCACCGTAATATCGTTAGAGAAACGCATAACGTTGTTTATATATATATATATATATATATATATGAACTCTGAGGTCATTAGGACTCCAAGCATCGCCTTAACGGTGGCTTATCCAACAAGTTATTTTTACTGATTAAGAACTTCATTCACACACAAACACACATACACATGTACATATCATGTACATATGTATATATTTACGTGTGTGTACTGTGGTAATGAGATTCTCTGACATTAGTCCATTGCGTCAAAAACGGGAGGTGGTTAAATAAACAGCTATTTAGTGATGAGAATGAAGTCATAATGAGAAATCAGGTAAACGAAAGCAATAAATCAATGTTAATTATCTGTGTAGCAAGAAACAAGCCCCAGTCCGTGAAGTGATTTCGATTTCCGCTTGGAACCACCCCATTTTACTTACTTCAAAATAGTATAGAGAAAGGCATAAACATTATTCACTTCTCGTATAAAATGTACGGCATTTTTTGTCCTAGAAATCAATACATTAATCATATACCGTACAAAACTCATGTACCATTAATAGGTTTAGCTTGTTTAGTTAATGGAAAATACCCTAGCCTACAGCTATATGAAGAATCATATGTTGGAAGTTATAGTGTTTCAATACCGTCGTCAAGGCGTTTGTTTGATGCAGAAACGGTTTGCGGCAGATTTCACGAAATATTTTTTCGTCACAGAATTGATTACATTGTGTTACAGAAATATAAGTGATGCTGATGTGTCCGAGTATAGAAACATTAGCGAAACTACAACATTACTAATTGTAAAGTAAAACCAATTTTAAAAAGTTTAGAAATTATTTGCAGCCATTTCATATTAAGTTGTCTGAAAATCTTTTCATTTCAACTGATGGAAAATATTCATATATTAATTTGTAACCGTTGAAGAGAAAGACTTTTAAGATCTTCTACGGAATTTTTAATAAGATATTCTCCAGTGAGATTTATTTCATGCCAGGTTTCTGTCGACAATAAGTATTTCACAAGGCGATGTTTAAGAAGTCGTCATTAGCAAACGACGAATACTCTAGCATAAATGATAGGAACAAAAGAGAGAGCAATGTTTATTAACTTTCCAGCTTTCAGGTTTGTTTTGTCTCGAAAGATTACTTAGCTGAAAGAGAAACCGATTCTGTAACTTATCACATTTTTATTTTACTTTTCCGCTATTATTTCTATTGACAGTTTGTTTACCAAAGCTGGTGGCGTCTAAGATCTTAGCAAAGCTGTCCATTTTAATTTCAATGTGCAGCTCATAAGAACTGAAAGGTCAGTTGTGGTTAATATCTTAGTTGATTACAGCTAAACTACTTTTATTCAAATTACAGTTTCTTTCGTTACATCACAAATTCTTTCATCTCTTTTCTTTCTACATTTCCTTATTTCTTCATTTCCATGATACGAAAACCTTCGTTTTCATATTCATTGATGCATTTAGATACTGCACTGCATATATATTTCCTGGCACAAATTTAATATATTCATACAAACACACACACATGCATATGCACATACATGCATAAGAAATCAACTGTATACATTTACTCACACAAGTGTTAGCATTATACATACATGCACAATGTATGTTTGTTCATATATATATATATATATATATATATACACACACGCTTAGAATCTTCTATATATATATATATATACATATATTTACATATATTGATACACGCAATTATATACACATGAGTGTGTGTGTGTGTAGCACTTTATATTTAAGTTCACAGAATCAGATGACAATAAGCGACAAAGGATTCACTAGACGCGTTTCGCGAAACTTCGGATTCGAAGTCAGTCACTTTGCATTTCGCTTGAGTTATACATGAGTGTGCGTACTTATGTACACATATATGCAGATACCCAGCCAGCAGCACACACACACACACACACACACACACACACACTATCACACATACACGCACAGGCACACACACACGCGCGCGCACATCGTTCTACACTTTTCTATACGCAGTAGTTCACTTACCCAAACTTTATATCAATCACCTAGAACCTTTTCCCCAAAACAATAAACTTAAAGTAACTCCCTCCATAACTTATCAGCAATGCCGTAGAACATGAAATGCAGCAAATCATCAAACTGAACTACTCGCACGCACGTACACACACTACACACACATACACACACACACACATACGCACACGCACACATACGCATGCGTGTGGAAGACAAATGCACTAGGATTTGTATACACGAGTTTGTAATTGAATATCTAAAACGATTTGCAATGCACAAATCTATAGATGAAGATATAGACATCAATGGCTTATGCAAGAATGTAATAAAGTAGTATACTGGAAACTAACAAAAAGGCATTTTGGGTTAAGGAAAAATAAAATGAACGAAATAGATCGCGGATGAAAGATGGGAGGTTATTGTGACACGAAAGAAGTAAAATAAAATTCTTAAATTTGCAGAGGGAATCGAATGGATTTAAAATTGTATAGCTAAATGCTGGAGTCTCAATAGAAAGGTGAAAAAGTTGTTAAAGAAGAGATAAAAGAAGATTCATGAAAATGAAAGCCGATGAAGCAGATAAATTCCTCGATGCAGGAGACAGTAGAGGAATTAGAAAAGCTTATGAAATAATAAATGGGATTACAGGCAAAGTAAAGAGATCAAAACGAATACCACAGTTATTTATTGATGAGGGAACTAATAACATGTGCTATAAACAAGTAAAGAAATGGAGAAAACATTTTAATGCAGACATGAAAAATACGTTTAATAAGAGAAGCGATCAAGAGGAGCTGAAAGTGGCTGTCCATGAAATACCTTTTGAAGAAGTAACAAGGGTCATCGAGCTGTTAAAAAAAAAAGTTCAGAAAGGTTTCTGGATCCAGGATAAATGCTAAAAGCAGATAAGCACTTAACTGCAAGACCATTGTTGAAACTGTTTCATAATACATGAAGCATTGAACAGATGCTTTAAGATTGGAAGGGTGGTAGAGTATCTAGGATATCAAGCACAAAGGGAACTCGGAGTATGACATTTGGAGGAGTCATTGAAAGTAGCATAGCTCGGTTATCCTAAATAAGAAATAGATTGCACTGGAAAATATAGCGAGGAATGACCAATTAAGCTTCTAGTGATCGTGAGTATATTACTGAGCGTTCAAATCCCATCAAAGTCAACTTTGACCTCTATTTCCCAGTGTCCATAAAATTACTGCCAGTAAAATCATTGGAGTAGATATAATCAACTGCGCCATTCCCACTAATGTATCTTTGTGCCTTTACTAGAAGTGGTCTTTGCAATTTGATGTTTATTGTACACTCAAAAGTGTTTTGTCTTCGGCAGTGTAATAATTCTAATGGCAATTAAAATAAGTGAATGACAGAATTTGCAAAGCTAGAGCTCCGGACAGAAACAACTTGCATCATGTAGTTGTTTATGGTCTAAATTAAAACCCCACTTGGGTTGATTTTCAAGAGTTGAGATGAGGGGTTCAATAAAAAAAAAAACCAATAATTTTATAATAGTACTATTATTCAATCGACTAAACTCCTCTCTAACAAATTTATGGACCATGTGTGCTATGATAATAAATCAACATTCTGACTGTAATATACGAAGTGTTGCGTAGAGTTCTTAGAAAGCCATTCCGTTTCGATTCTCAGTCAAAATCCACTTCACTTTTATCATTAATACCTTGCATGATTAAACGTCGGAAGATCCACTCTTCTCTTTATTTCTTCACTAAAATATTTTCCGTGTGTGAGAAGAAAAGATTTCTCTTGCTGATACTGACTCAGGCAAATCCAAACCCCTCTTTCAACATCTGCTACCATATACGTAAGAAGAATTATTTGAGCACCAATGAAATTCTCATGTGGATCGATTAACAGATATACGATTCAAAACTATTGTTTAGAATACGAGATTGCAATCGACAATTTATCAGAGGTATACAGTTTCAGTTTGAATAAATATCACGAACATTGAAGATAAAAAAAAAAATACTTCAGAGACAGAAAGTGCATAAGAATTCGCTGTCTAACGTTTCTTGTAAAAGGTCAAAGATACCTGATGTAAATTGTTAATTCTCGTCGGTTGCCCAATCTCCTTTCTCATGCATTAATTGTTTTATCAATTGGTATTTTCAATAAATTAGTTTTAATTCTCTACGTACGTATAAAATAGCTGAAATTTTAGCTTTCAACCCGGAAAGAAAAATATGCTATACTACGTTCATACTTTGTTTACTTGATATTTGGCCTTTTCGGATCTACTCGTATTGTATCCGTCCATAGCAACAATAAATTGTTGCACTATTCAGAAATGTCCGCTAGTAGTTGGAGGCAAAATATAGGATAGGGATCATGTTTCCGGTAAATGTAAGGTTTAGCCAATGAAACTATAGTTGTGTGACGTAGGAAATTATTACTATGAATTGTTCTTTGCTGGTGTTTGCTGTTATGTCGTCCCAGACAAGCTCTGATGAAACAGATTCAACTGCGAAGCTGTACGAAATAAAAGCAACATGCTCATATTATCAGCGTGACATGTTATAGTTTGTGGGTCCACTGACCAGTCTGTCTCTGTAAATCTGCAGTGTCTGGTCGTGTCTGCAACAGAAGTGAATACTTGGGACTTGGTCTCAGTAAATGGTCTTCTACACCTCTTTCTGGAAGAGTATAGTGTAAGGCAACCTCGAATCTCATTCGACACTGAATAGTTATTGTTTCAAAGATCCTGGCATTCTAGAAGTGATCATCACTCGTTGAATTTTATAGCAGTCTACATCAGCTTTTATACTTAATTATTGCCGTAACAAATTGCATCACTTTAGCTGTTTTATTTTATTATACAGCTTTACCTTCTCACCTCTCTGTTCTGTCTGTTTATTTGGATATAGACTGACATTAATGAGTCACATGCCAGCTCAGCCGATGAGGAATTATTGTTAATTTCATTTATGTGAGTACCTACGTCCTGGTGTAACCGATCCTCAACAATCTTATCCATGGAAGAAATTTAATGCCAGTGTAACACTCATCAATAATATAGTACTTCCACTTATTACGGAAATATTGTGTATCTTCTAGTAGCCAGAAAGTCTGTGCTATCGACGGCTTAGGATTGCGCCTATGCACAATGCATAGTTCATTCACTAGACGTGAATTTGTAACATTTCAGAAGTTTGTTGTGCCCTTATCCATTTAGTCCTTTGCAGTCCACAGATATTGAAACCAATTGTTCTAAAATATTGACTTCTTTTTTAGGCAGAAGTTTTTGTTGTGAGTATATGTGAGCGCACTCGTGTGTCGGAATAAAGAAAAGTTGCCAGTTATCTCTACGATTTCACTAAAATTAAATTTATTGACTCCGATATCAAAAATAGTCCCGACACTGCTAGGATGTGAAGTTACACAAGGTGTCATAAAATGGGTAGAGCACACACACACACTCATTGCCTTTCATTCGGAAACAAAACGAAAAAACTATATATGATAATTGATGTGTTTCAAGACAACAAAAATGATACGACAGGAGATAGTTACTTCTTTTGTAGAGACGATATTGAACAGATAAACAGACAAGTGTACATATCAGTAACATTGAATGGAAGGAAATAGGTTCGGTCATAAGACCTTCAACTAAAATAGTCGAAGCGAGAGGAACATGGTGGATGGAGAAGCGTGGATGATATCGAAATGAGAGAACACATATGGAAAGAGGGATTGCTGGATACAAGCAACAGGCATTGCGGGATAAAAGTTATATATGTATATAGACACACACGTTTGATCTGTGTCTTGTGTTTACCATACTTTTTCATATATCCTCTTAAATTACATTAGCAGCCTTATCAGTTGTTTAAGCTTTCGTAATCAAAATGTATTTCTAGAATATTTTCTCAGAGCTTATCGCGAAATTCCTAAAGCCGTGATTTAGATGATGTAAACAAGCTAGCGTAAACGAAGGCAATAAAGTAATGTGGCTGGATATATTGCATATTTAATAAGTTACAATTAGCGTAGAGTAGTGACGCACCCTTGTCTAGCGTAGAAGTGACAAGAAATTAGAATCAAACGCAGTATCAGATTGATATATTTGTTAACTTATATCAGTAAATGTGCATAACGTATCGATCCATTAGGGGTAGTAGATTGGTTGAATCATTAGAATGTTCGATAAAATGCCTAGCTGTATTTAGTTGCAGTTCTTTCTGCTTTGAGTTCAAATTTTCTCCAAAGTTTATGTTAACTTTGATCTTTCTGAGTCCGATAAAATACATCTCAGTCAACATTGTTGTCGATATAATCGATTGTTTCCTTCCCGGTAAACTAATAGGGTTGATCATCCGTTAAGAGATATTGCTCACAACTGAAAGATCAAACAATTCGCTATTTATCCACATTGCTCAGTGGGTTAACAATTTTATCAGTTACTCTGAAAACTGTAAATCCAGAACATAGAACGAGGAATCTAAATTATATCAGCTCATTCAGAGAATAACTTGGAGAAATCAACTCAAGAACACCTTCAGCATGGAAAAACGCATAGTTAAACTGGGGCTAATGTAATAAATGTAGCGAACCTACACCATGTTGATTAATTTGGAATTCACAATGTGACTTCACATTTTTGTAAACAAATAACTATTGAAGTTCATAATTTCTTTTCTGGACTTTTGTAACCAATTGAATCCATTTTGGGGACAATTAGACTGCATGTTAGCCTCGCATTTACTCTATGTCAAACCTCTATTTCGGTGTCATAAAGAAAATTTAAGAGATTCTAACTTAGACTGAAGACCATAAATTATATAGCAGGAGTGTAATCGGTCGAGACCAATAATATTAATATTACGAATACTAATCGACCCAGGTGAGAGAGAGAGAGAGCATATCAATGACATGGTGGGATATAAATTGAGAATGTAAAAGAGGTGTTTGTTACGAAAACAGTCTTTTTACAACTATCTTGTAATTCTGTTACACCGACTTTTAAACATTAATCTATCTATCTATCTATCTATCTATCTATCTATCTATCTTTATATATATATATATATATATGGAGAGAGAGAGAGAGAGAGAGGGAGAGAGAGAGAGAGAGATAGAGATATAGAGAGATAGAAAGATGTAGATATATATATATATTATTTGTTTCAAGTCACTGGACTGCGGCCATGCTGGGGTGTCACCTTGAAGAATTTTAGTCGAATGATTCGACCCCAATACTTACTTTAAGCCTTGTACTTATTCTTCCTACTCTTTTGCCGAATCACAAAGTTATCTGGAGGTAAATACACCAACACCGGTCAAGCGATGGTAAAGGAACAAATACACACACACGTATACGTAAACACACACGCACACACATATAAAGTTAAGATCCAAGGATCAAGCTGTAGGAAGTTAGTGAGCTTCAAGCGGTCTGTAGAAGGTATAAAAGCAGGAACAACAGGGGTTTATTGGCGCAGAAGGTTGAGAATTTTTTCTGTGTCGAAGTACGATAGGCTGAAAGAAGGTTAGCAACTGGGGTTGCTCTATATGTGAATAAACATCTAAAATTAGGGAATGGAATAGATAAAATCCAGGTCAAATATGTTTCATAGATAGCGGAACCTCAGACGTAGTAATTATACAATTACACAAATATAAGTGTGTGTGTGTGTGTATATATGTGTGTGTGTGTGTGTACGTACGTACGTATGTATGTATGTATGTATGTATGTATGTATCAGCTGTGCTTGCTGTTGTTGTTGACGACGACGATTATGATGATTACGACGATCTTTTTTCGAACATATTGTATCTTGGATCTCATGAAACATGTCCTGCCATTTTTAATATAATAGTGTTGCGATTTTATGCTGATTCGGCTGCTAATTTTCTAGTGGGTCGCGCAACCGTATAGAAGTTTTTTGTTGACCCGTCTATCTAAAGTCGTTGTTGCAGCTATTGGTATCGATGTTTTTATCGCTGCTGTTGTTTTTAAACACTCTATGAAAAATCTTCATAAATATTTGGAAACACATTCAGTAGTTATTTGAACGTAAACTAGAAAATGTCTCAGGACGACTGCTTATTTAATGGTGTGAAAATCTGCATCAGCTAAATGAATTCAAAGATCTAATTAACGGTGCCAACCCTCCTTGAAATGTTACTATAGAGTACAGTAATGACAAACTCACTTTTTCTCTTCTTTTTTTTTATTGGTGGTGGGTATACTAGTGATAAGAAATTAGGAATCTTTTCTGTTGCTGTCTCAGTTTTCATTTCTTTTAATTTCGTTCCAGTTGTTTCCAAATTTAGTATACTGATGTAGTTTTGAAAGTTAATTATGGAAATGAAATTCATTTTTGCCATAAATTAATAAATAAAATCTGAATAGCTTTTTAAAGTTTTCGAATTTTGGGTAATATCAACCAATCGAAAGCCACAGACATATTAGTGCTGGTTTCCTTAGTGATACGTCAAGGTATAGCCTGCTTAAAACTCCAACCACGTGTATTGTATTTATCTATCTATTTTCTTGGACAAGTGCCTTTTTTCTGACCGTTTGTACCACGTTTTTATCTTTTACAAATGTAATTTTTGAGAAAGGAATATATTTAGTTGCAGTCCATTCACTATCACATTTTCGTCATTTTCACCTTTTATATATTTATTTTTTATGAGAAACGAACTGATATTTCCGGTTGCTGTCCTGTCTACCTCGTTTTCATAATTTTGAACTTTGTGTTTCTCTGGACCGTTTTAACCTAAATAGAAGTATGACTGCAGCCAACTCGATTAACCTTTCGAATATGATAGAGAAATTGAAAACCGTTAAGATGCGTTTCTATACTTGCAAGAGAAGGATATTATCCCTAAAAGAAAATTATGCACAAAAGGACACTATATGAACAAGAAGATGCTTCACGGGAAAAAATTATTGTCATTACTATCAAAAAGGATGCAACGAATGTGTGTCTGCCAGAAAGGATACATGGTTGGAAGGTGGCACTATTCCTCTCAGGACTCTTTCACTCATGGGTCAAGGGACTGACTTCAGTCCGGTTTTGCGTTGAAGAACTGGGAATGATCCACTGCACAACTGTTGATTACAATAGTTGCGGAGGACTGTTTCAGATAGGCTAATCTAGGAGGTTGTTAAGATAGACGAAACAGTCTTCTCAAGACGTAAACACAACCGAAGAAGAATGTTTGCTACCTCAGCAGTAGGTTTTCGGAGGAGTATGTCGCAAGTCCAATGCTTTTTCTTTATGCGGTGCCATGACGGAATCGCAACACACCAGAGGAATGCATACGTTAGTCACTTCTTCCAGGAACCAAAATTTTCAGTGATTTATAGAGGACTTACTCTCACATTCCTGAAATTGATGGTTAGAATTTTTGACATAGAACAGTGAACCACAGCGTTGAGGTTATTAACTCGAAAGGTGGTATCCACATGCAACGAGTGGAAAAAGTACATGGGCCTGTATAAAACGACGTAATAAACAATGTTGTGGGACCTACCGTTTTACGGTTGGCTCGTATGTCTGCGAGTTTATGTGGCGCAGAAGATATGAAAATTGTAATTTGCTTGAGGAGAAACTCATAGAGTGTATCTCAAGCTTTCCGTTCTGAATTTTTGATCCAAAATATGTAATAACTGTATTAATTGTTTACATGAACTGAACTGCAGTTTTTTTTTGTGTAATTTAATGTAGTTTGTATTTTTGTAATTTGTTGCAAGAAAAAAAAAATTCGAAGATTTTTCCTTTTTTTTTTTTTTTTCGTTTACATGCCTGTCCCAACATTTCACATGACTCTATTCGTTAAAACTTATTAAAACTTCTAAACAGTTTTCAAACTATCACACACAGAATGTCAGCTTCGAAATCCAGTTTTCTAATTGGGTAAAAATTATCAAACTTTGTAAAATTTTCTAAAATTTTTCTGGAACAAATGAATAACAAAATCAGATTCAGCTTGAAAAATTAAATCTATATACCAAATTTGAAAACTTGCACTAATTTTAAAATTTCAGAACCTGTGCCAGCAACAGAAAAGATTCGAAAATAAAAACTGATATATACTTTAAACATTCTGTTCCAATTTACATCGTGTGTCATCCAAGACAAACTCGAGTTACCATATCATTGTAATTTAGCGAAGCGAATATTTTCCAAGACGAATAGTCTTGACTCATCCAACAAAAGATTATAGATTAGAAGAATTGAAAGAAATATTGATAACAAAAAAAAATAATTCTTTGAATCAAATTACTAATGCAATTCAAAGAGAGAAGCAAATTGATATTCAAGAACTTCGAAAAATTAAAAGCAAATACGAAAAGAATATGATAAAACATGTCTCGACTTTTAACCCCAACAAACGTCGAAATCTTTGTAATTATTCATCAAGACATACTTAGATTACTATGAGATCATAAGATGAAAAAGTTATGGAAATAACAAACGATTAAAACTAATGACAAGCTAAATTTCTAAGCAGTTTTGTAACGAGTGCAAAATTTAATAAAACTAAGAATTCGAAAGAACTCCCGAGTATGTAATTATTAATTAGAAGCTCTTCTATTTCATTTCATGGAGAGATATGTTTTCAAAAACGTGTTACTTTGAAAATTATGTGTGTGTGTGTGTGTGTGTGTGTGTGTGTGTGTGTGTGTGTGTGTGTGTGTGTATACGGAATGGTGGTCTCCTGGCTAAAAGATGGTAAGGGTTCAATCCCTTGATCGTAATATATATTGTGTGTACATTGCATCGAGTAACCAGTTGGTTCAGGTGTTCTCATGGGATTGGAACTGCCATCTTTGAGTGACAATAAGCACTACCTTTCAGTATAGTTACTACTCTCATTTGTTATAGAAATTTTCTAACTAGCTAATTTGCTGGTTTTACATATATATATATATATATATATATATATATATATATATATATATATATATATATATATATATATATGTATGTATATGTATATATATATAACATAAAGGTGTCAGATCTTGTTTACACGTGGTTCTAGATATTTAAGAAAGAAAAATATGTAAGAATGCACAGGAGGTTTGTATAGTAAAATATATGCAAATATTAAGATCATAATGTAACAAGGAGTTGTATTACAACAGTATATAATAAACTGGGAGTACTGGTTTGGCGGATTACGTTTATCAAACTTCCAAGGTCTTAAATTTCTGCCATTTTTGTTATCGACAATGATTTTTCAAAAATTATTAGCACAAATTTTGCTACACAAACCTGTGCGTTTTCACATATTTTTCTTTCTTATATATATATATATATATATATATATATATATACACACACACACACATCTATATACTTATATATACACATACATCTGTATGCATATATATATATAGATACACACATTTATATACATATATATATATACATATATACGCACGTTTATATACACATACATACATATATATATATTTTCATAGAAAAACATGTAATCGTTACCAATATAGCAAGAGATTTCACCGCAAAAAAGTCTCAAGTAGACTCCTTAAGGATCGTTCTCCTTGGTTATATATTCAAAGTTTAAATTGAAAAGAAAATTTTGACGCTAATATCCATTATTATTGAAATTTATTCCTATGTCAACATTTCTGTATAAGGCTATATTTGACTGTCAAATTTAAGTCAAACATATAATTTGCCTTACACGTCTTCAGGGAAATAAATTTAAGAACAAACAAAAAATCAAAAAAATCAAGAACAAGAGGTAAATACCAAGACATCGTCTCTAAGTCCCGTCCATATTCAAATTTGTCGTTAAATGACTCGTTAAATAAGTTCCTTCTTAAACAAAGGTCCATTAAGGGGAGACAACCCCTCATAATTCTAACAATAATATTAATAATATTGATAAGTTATAAACAATTCTCTATTACAATGGAAATCTATACTATATTATCTCTAGGATCTATTGTAAAAACCACAACTGTGTTTGGTAAATTATACATTGATATGGCCTGCCTTATATATGTTTTGTGTGTCTGTGTCTGTCCCCCCAGCATCGCTTGACAGCCGATGTTGGTGCATTTATGTCCCCCGTAACTTAGCGGTTCGGCAAGAGTGGCCGATACAATAAGTCATGGTGTCGATTTGTTCGACTAATGGTGATGCTCCAGCATGACCGCAGTGAAATGACTGAAACAAGTAAAAGAACAAAAGAATATACTCACACAGCTATATCTAAACACGCATATATACACATCTACATATAAACAAACACATACACACATCTCTCTCTCTCTCTCTCTCTCTCTCTCTCTCTCTATATATATATATATATATATATATATATATATATATATATATATATATGTATATATATGTATATATATATATATATATGTATATATATATATATATGTATATATATATGGTCAGTGTTATTGTTCAAGTCATTGTTACTTTGATGCGTCATGTGGTTGATATTTGCAGAGTCACTGGAGTTGTTATATGTGTCTCCATCAATTTTTGATGCATCCTGCACGCTGCCTAAGTTTTCGGTTGTTAATTCTATGAATGTGATGTTCCATAATCGATGAATTCGCATACGACTTCTTGTTTTTATCGGCAATTATTTGTCTATATTTACAAGAGTTTGCAACTCTTATTGGAAAAGGATAATAGTAATAGAATATTGTAGTGATGCTTCATTTCCTAATCATACATGATAGCCAAAACTCGGTATCTCTAGCGGGACACGAACCTTTATGAATAGATGTACCTGATAAGACAGACTGCAAAATTGATCCAACACAATATGTTGAAAGGAGTCCCACCCATAAGGGACAGTAGCAGGATAGTCGAAACGACCGTTGTACAAAATAAAGATTAATACCAATTCCATCTTCTCGTTACTTAAGCAATTATTATCATTATTTAAACTAACACTGTGGAATTCCTGAAATAAATCCAACACACTAATCGACATCTACGAATCAGTCCAAAAATACTATATGTATATTCTTTTTTCTTTTATTCTTTTACTTGTTTCAGTTATTTACCTGCGGCCATGCCGGAGCACCGCCTTTAGTCGCGCAAATCGACTATTTTT
>NC_142929.1:115367191-115454691 GCF_046866305.1 Octopus bimaculoides
GTTGTTTTTTTTTGTGTGTGTATGAGCGAAGGCGTGGATGTGTAATTAACAATTTCAGTAAGAATTGCTCTTACAGATATCCAATATTATAATTGAGCAACATAAGGCAGCGAGCTGACAGAATCGCTAACACGCCGGACGAAATGCCTAGCGGTATTTCGTCTCTGTGGAGTTATTGCATGAGTTTATGTTGAAATATTTATCGAATTGTTGCCATTGTTATTAATTTGAATTGTTGTTAGAACTGTTGCTGTTGTCAATTTGTTAATTGTTGGGTTTTTTTTTTCCATTGTGGGAAAATGGAGAAGATGCTGGAGGGAGGCCCAAGTTATGCGGCCGCAACGAGTAGAGGAGTAGACGTGCAAGAGTTGGAGGTCCGCGAGATAAAGGTGGAGCCTAGAAAGATGAAGAAGAGTGAAAAATTAATCACTAAGGAAGGTAATATTCTGAAGCTAACACCACCTGAAGATTTATTGGCCATGTGTTAAAAAGAACGGTAACATTTGAAAACATGAAGACAGCCACAAGAAAAATAGAGATTGCGCCGATAGAAACCATAGAGGAGTGTATGAAGGAGTTGAAAAGATTTACAACATACATTACGAGAGGGAGAAAATACACCACTGTGGAAGTGCGCTTTACAACGGAGGAGGAAGCAATAAAGCACTCCACAGAGGTTATAAGGTCAGAAGAATAGATGCTCCTGTCTTCGTACTGCGGCAAACGTGTGGCCAAAGTGCGAGTAGGTAAGGTTTCACCCGAATTAAAGGAAGAATGGCTGAAGACAGCAATAATATATAATATGAAGGATGGGAAGATTTTGATGGCTACCAGGACCCAGGAAGTAAACTACTGGGGATATGGTATTAAATTGACAATACAGGCAACTACGGAGGATTTGAACAGTGTGGTGGATGAGATTGTGTTGTCAGAAGATGTAAGATTGAGAGTCGGTGTAGAGGGAAGGCCGCCGATATGTTTCACATGTGGAGAGAGGGGCTACATGAAGGCGTGGTGCGCCCAAAGAGAACAACAAGCAGAACAGGTGGAGAGAAAGGAGAGTATGGACCGGGTCATGGTAACAGAAAAAGAAACAGAGAATGGATTTACTATGGTTAAAAAGAAAAGAAGGAGGAGCGGAGGAATGAGTTCTCCGCCAGAGAAGCAGAAAAAGAAGAAAGAAGAGGTGAGAAAAGAAACTGTGATGGAGGTCAGTAAGATTCGGAAATACAACTGTAGGAAGGAGAGTTGGAGTGATTATTTAGGATAGAGGGAGGAAAAACAGAACAAAAAGTACAAGATAAAGGAAAGCAGATACGAGGAGGAGATGGAGTTTGGTATTATGTGACATACCCAAAGAATGTTGAAACCGAAAAAAAGATAAGTTTCATTCAATAGTAAGAGTGAAGGTGCCTTCATACGTCTACGTAGAGGATATGAAGGCAATACTGATTGAAGAAGAGAACTACAGAAGGTTGAAAGAGATGTGTGGAGATAGCGTTGACCCACCAGGAGTGGAGGTAGAATTCAAGGAGTTGCCACCAGTAGTGAATATAAGAGATATTGAACCACTGATGAAGTTCTACTAAAAGAGGAAAAATAATGTATGTTAAATGATATTAATTTTAGGAAAATAATGGTGATAAAGTAGTAAAAAAAAAAGAACAATTGTAGATAGTACATATAATGGTTCAAATGGTACCGTATGGGAGTGGGGCCTGTGTGGCCATTTTCATTTTTTTTTCATTATTATATAATTTCATCCCATTTACATTAGTTTTATGTTTTTTGTCCCCACTGTGGTCTTGTCTGTACTGGTGGTGTCCGCATCTGTGTTTAGGGCTTTATGCCTAATAAAGAAATCGGTATTTCGTCTGTCGCTACGTTCTAAGTTCAAATTCCGCCGAGGTCAACTTTGTCTTTCATCATTTCGGGGTCGATAAATTAAATATCGGTCAAGTACTGGGGTCGATATGATCAACTCACCTCCTCACCCAAAATTTCAGGCTTGTGCTACAGTAGAAAGGATCATAACTGAACAACAACAATTTCGCCAAAAGGGCTTCTAACTGAATGCTGAATACGAAATAAGATTTTTCCTATTAAACTTAGTTTTCTTCTAGCGATATGTTAATTTATCTTTACCACATTAGCATATTCACCTGATAAAAATGAATTATTATAATTAAAGACTTTAATATTAATATGTATGCTGTATTAATTTTTATGTCAAATTAGTATGATGTATTGCTTTAGGACGAGAGTTCTGACAATGCTGGGATAAATTTGATTATCTTGGCAAACTGCGATGTTTGAACAACGTTTAAACCTGCTTATACATGAGCCCAGTGTCTCTGTGTGGAGCAGTTTCGCGTCAGTCTGCTTGTAAATAATACATTGTATACAAGCAAATGTATATTGCTCCTTGGTTTAATATCAGTGATATGTTTATCCAGATGTTTTGTCATACTACGGAACTGTGTCACTCATCCTAATTCCTTTCATTAATCTTTTAAATCCCAGAGAAGCAACTTTTCACCATTAGTAGAAAAAGAAAATGCTTCAAATTTTAATTCAAATGTAAACTTGGCAATCAAAAACATGAGTGTGGTTTTTCATATTCGTTGTATAACTTGTTAACAGGATGGCTAAACATGTTAACATGACTTGTTAACAGGATGGCTAAATGGTTCAAATCACAAGTCATGTGTTATTCGAAAGGAACCCGAAAAATAACATATCACGGTTATTTCTAACGTGAGAGTACTAAAGAGAATACTTCAAAAACAAAGAGCTTGAATAAATCAAATTCCTTCCGGTCTCAACCTCCAGTAGCTAATCATCCTGAGCTTTGAGTAACGAGGAATATGAGCTGGACCTTATGTTCCAAATAAAAAGATAAAAACAAATAAAAAAGATAGAAACATTTTTGTCCTAACTTAATAGGCTCCCTGCTCCTTCATTGAAACATTACTGTCAAAAAAGATCTGAATGATCTTTTTTCGTGACATGAATTTAATTGAGGAACAGACTGAACATTACGATTTTAGAATCTTCTAAAATATGATTCAGATTTAGTATTTCCCATAACTGCCATGCAGAATGGCTCTTCCATGAAGATAGATTATTGCTAAGTAAAATTGTGAATTCACACATGCGGCTCTTGGTCATAAAAATAACGTGGATAAAAGTCAATAGTTCACCGGGATTTGAAAAGTTAACCTGAAAGAAGTTCTTCATATTGGAAATATATTCCGTTCCATACCTGTAACACATATTTCAACTCTGAGAGAGGGATATGACGACATGTACTTGCCTTTAGAAAAAGGTTCAGTATCAGAAATATACGTGGAACATCTGTGCATATCTGAAGGTTATAGCAATTTTGATATGATTGTAGTAAGATTATGCTAGGTACTATCACTTTTTATGCGAGATACTTCGGACAGGCAAAACCATAACCGTTAATAGAATTCTCTTAAATAAACGTCACTTGTTCCAGGTAAAATCAAAATCGATTGAACGATTCACTTGTTGGCTTTGAGAAAGTGTTCCTTTGCACAAATGAAATTTCTATCAAAAGTTCTTTAAATAATGGACAAAGCTCAATTAGGTTTCAAATATTCAAGAAATAAGTTTTCCCAAATCAGTGATGCCAATTTTAACGGAGGAAGTTTTGAAGGATATCATATTAGTGAATTACTTCAAGTAAGAGATTTGAAGATGATTTGAATAAATACAAGAAAGTCGAGGGACAAAGCAGAATGTCTGTGCAAATATTTTGTGAAGCATTTTACTGAAATAATACATGATCTTAAGTCTTACAAAAGAATAAGGAACAATATGCCATTTACAAGTTCATTTTTAAAAAATCTCTTTTGGAAATTTTCCGGGAAAAAATTAGGTGCGGTAAGCGAAGGACATTCTGCGCGTTTTCATCAGGATATTAAATACTATAGAAAAGTGTTACCAAGGCTATTGGTTTCTGACAACTCCTACACACTTGAATCTGTCACACTTTTTGACCGTATTTCAATAAATATGTAAATATATGATTCTTCAAAAATTAATTATGTGCCATTCAAATACCTCACTTGATAGAGAAATGTTACAATCTTAGATTCTGCACAATACTATAAGAATACTAAATACTAAATAAATTTTAAGAAACATGAATATAAGATGGAGCAATAATATAAATATTGTGATATCCAAAACAAACAAAAAGTCATGTCATACAGTGCACACATCCCACTTATGTATATATGTTCTCTTCTATTTTTGATCATTTGAAGTATTCCTGTAAAGAAGGAACTGGTTTTTAACAAAAATACAAAACTTCATCGTTGAAATGCAGATAACAAAATGAAATCCACAATATGAACTTGAGAAATACCTTGCACAAATTTATTGTTCGGATTACAGATTGCATTTGTAATGTGAATGTTAGCTACTTGATTTCTTTTTAATGAAAATCCTAACTTTCCCAGATTGTCACTTAGGCTTTTATTCACAAAGCCAAGTACACCAATTATTAATGTTTAAATGTGAATTTTTAAGATAAGTATAGAAGCTGAAGTTTTCGAAGTAGCTGTCCATAATTACCCTCTTTCTATTTGACTTTTAAGAGATATTAACGCCTGTAGATGGCTGACCTGTGTGACGGTACAAGCTATTAGGCATTTTGCAGCTATCTCCTGCTATTGGAATGGAAATACATAGCCTTCGAAATACTAGGTGATGTAGTGATCACGAGTTCAAGAAGGCTGCATTTTATGTGGATATTAATGACATCTTGAAGTCTTCGGGAAACCCCCGTGCATTCGTCTTTTGGTATGATGAGCGCTTCACATCCAGGTCTCCGTTGAAATATGTAAGTTCAGCTGTTTTACGGTTGGATGTGAGGTCGTCAGGATCAGAGTATTTCCTGAAGAGTTTACTGCCAACGCATAGAATGTTCTTTTCTTCATGCTGTATGTATGTATATCTGTTGAAGAAGCAAAATTTCTGAGAAACATCTAGATGTCCCGGAGAATTTACCACGGGATAAATGTACGCTTAATTATCTTTCCTTTTATTCAGTTCGTATAGACATCGGTCTATATTTATTCCGTTATCTGACCAAGATAAGTTTTAAAAAATCTTTTCTGCTACACGTGAGAATAATTTGGGTGATATGTTATCTCATTCTCTGACTGCTTTACTAATTTTGATATCAATCGCTTTGTTGTAGTTCTACAGTTAGAGTACACATTCTCTAATAACTTCACGTAGTCTCCTTCGATTCCCTTTTCTTCTAGTGCTATTAGTATATCATCAATTTCCACGAAATTAAAAGTTCTTTCACTATCTACAAATGTTAAGCATGATGGTATGTTATAAGTTTGGCATTTCCCCCTCAATTCAGTTGTAGCATGAATGTAGTCTATTGGGCTGTACTTTTTTCTTAAAGGTAGCCTGTTCTGCTGTAGTGTTTTCATCTAGGTTTCTCTCAACGGTTATTAACCACTCACAATCTCTCACAGTTTCCATCTACCAAATTTCAAACACAAAGCTTTGATCGAATTGAAGACATGATGCAGAGCACTTGCCAAAGTAACTACTGCGCAATGGGGTCGAACCCGAAAACAGAAACTTGCGAAGCTACTATTTCAATCACACAGTCATGCTTTATGTATAAGGCCTTAAAATTTTTCGACTGTAATGTATCAGTTTTTAACCATCATGTATATAAAGATGAAAAGCAAAATTGTCCTCGACAGAATTTAATCTTAGACAGACATTAGCTAGATACTGCAAAGAATTTTCACTGAAGCTTCACCGATTCCGATTCTACTAATTCTCAGCGTTCTTTTCTCATCCACATTAACAAAACTTTTGTTCCTATTTAACGATTAACTTTATTTGCTTATTACATAATCATTTCCTGGAAATTAAAGCACAAATCAAACATTTACAATAAATTTTATTACGGTATTCCCCTCACCCATCTCTCATTTAATCATCTCCAGTGTTCGACATGTCTTCCACTAGTTGAACAGAACGTTTTCCTATTGCGCATGCTCAGTTTTTAAATAGCTTTAAACGGTAATGAATGTTCGTTGTTGACTAATATCGTCTGTTTTATTTTTGTCAATATTCTCCTTACTAAAGAACATTCTATGATATAATTACTTGGTAAGCAGAACTGAACTAGAAACCAATAAAAAGTATAATCTTCTTAGCTATTAACCCATTGGCATATTCCTATAATCTCTCATGTTCTCTTTTTTCTCTTTCCTTTTCCCTCCTCTTTCTCTCTCACCACACACACACAGATACCCATACACCACGTTCGCAAATACTATATATATATATATATATATATATATATATATATATGATAGATAGATAGATAGATAGATAGATATTAAAATCACGATTTAACGGATCTCGGCTTTAACGGACAGTTTTGTTTTTTTTAGAGACAGAGAATGGGACAAAGTGGATGGAGGTGGTGGGAGGAAGTGCAAAATAGAAGTAAGCAAAAGCAATAACAATGAAAAACAGAGAAATCCAGCAGGACTGAATTGAATGGCAAAATTTGTCGAAGGATGACTGGGATAAAAGCGAGAAAGAATGAGTTTTGGCGTGAATGTAACACGTTTCAGAGGAGAAAAGAAAGAATCAGAAAATGGAAAGTGGAGTCGAGAGAAGCGTTGGTGAATTATGAATGGAAAGAGGGCAGTCTTTATTAATAATGTATCAGTTTTACTCTATCAAACTGAAGTTAGTTTCACTTTGACAGACGGCTTGTTTTTCATCGGGGGATGCTGTTGTTGAATTGCATTTATCTTGTTTCTGAATTATTTTTAGAGTTGTTGAATTATCTTAGAAGTACCCATGGGTAAATTATCTACTGTTTCCTTCATTATTTTAGGGTGGCACATTGATTCAAAGGAGAACTTGCTGCTGTTTTTAGCATGTTGAGTTGCAAGGAAGGGGCACCCTGTTCTACTTTCTATTTAACTTCTCAGTAGTGAGAAATGGAAAGCGGAAAGCGAGTGTGTGTGTGCGTGCGTGTTTGTGTATGTGTGTGTGTGTGTGTGCTTGCACGCTCACGTGCACCAACCTTATTGTGTCCTATTTGTTTAGGATAGCCTGTGATAGACTCACTTCTTGCCTAAATCTATCCCAGACTTTGGTGTTGTAAGGACGTCTATAGAGTGCTTCTGTTATTTCTGAATTATTACTTTAATTTTTTAAAACGTTACAATCCTTGCAATTTAAAATAGAATAGCATTAAGTAACAGAGAAACTAAATGAAAGCTTAATGCCAACTTAAATGCGACATAGATATTAAAGATAATTGATAAATTAGAACAATGCGTCAACTTGCATGTGTTAGAGAAATTTATGACGTTATAAAACAGTTTACGATAAACGCCTATCAAATGCTAAATTGGAGCGGTTTTCTTTAAAACAAGCATTAAATGTGACTCTACAAGTGTAGTACGAAACACAGAAAAATTTATCTCGATAAAAACATAGATGCTATGTTTAAGTGGTATGCTCAGCTGTGATCTAGTGCTACTAGTTACGAAGGCAGAAGTTAAAATTTACGCGTGAAACTATTGAAAAACTATGGGATTTAATGTTAAGATAAGCGATAGGTGGCTGTGATGAGTGGCAACTGATGGGTGAACATTTTTTTGTAGAAAAATGTATAGTATTTTGAGAAGATAACTTGCAATGAATCTTTAAGTGAGATATCTCACGGGGTAAAACCATTTAGAAAGTATATTAAGGGCCTTATTTTTATCATAGCTTTACAATTACAACCAACTTGTTCTATAGTGCTGTTCCTACAAGTACCTTGGCCTATAAACATGAATACAGCACAGTTGGTTTCACATTGGATAGGAGCGAATCTCCATCTCATTATGTGTACAAATGTTGATAGCTGGCACTACACGAAGCCCATTGTGGTAGAATAATCAAATCCCGCAGAACTAGTGCATAACTGGTGGAACGCTTTTCAGTATAGCTCTGCTTGATCAGCGCTGACTTCCGACTAAATAACAACTATATTTACAATTTGGTTTCGGTGAAATCAGAGGACGGGCAACCTGTAGTCCAAGTCCACGGGACTTTCTGAATGGTACACCAAATGGAAAATTACCTTAAAGATTCTCAGTAGGGTGGCCCGCCTGATGTGTCAAGTCTCATGAGGCCTGCTTTTCGAAAAAGGTTGTCCATACCTGTTTTAGTCATTCAAATCGAGAATTTTATCATGTGTGTGCGTGGTGTGCGTGCACATTTCTGCAAGTATGTATAGAACAAACAGAGGTAAGAGAAATCAATACATGAACACACACACACACACACACACACACACACACACACACACACACATATATATATGTATGTATGTATGTATGTATGTATATATATGTATGTATGTATGTATATATATGTATATATATATGTATATATATATATATATATATATATATATATATATATATATATATATATATATATATATCCCGTTTTCTTCTACCAAACCTGTATAGCACCCCTTAATTGATGAGCTTTATTTAGAAACTCGATCCTTGTGAACCGACATAGAACAATATCATATATATATATATATATATATATATATATATATATATATATATACACACACACAGGGGTTGGACAAAATAATGGAAACACCTAGCATCATAGCATCAGAATTTTTAAATATCTATAAAACCGTCAAAAAGCTTGGTTATTTTTATGTCTTTGGTGTATTATTAGTGTTGCTTAATATGTTTTGCTAAAATTGTTGTTTCTTCTCAGATATCATCAGAAAAAGGTAATTAAAATTCGTTAAAATGACAGATCTATCGGACTTTCAGAGAGGTCAAATTGTTGGTGCTCGTGTGGCAGACGCTAGCGTAACGAAAACAGCTTAAATGTTTGGTGTATCAAGAAGTAGTCTCGAAAGTAACGACAGCCTTTGTGAAAGAGGGAAAAACCTCCTCGTCGAAACAAAACTCCGGAAGAAAACCAGATATTTCCGATAGAGACCATCGAACTGTTACGCGAATTGTTAGAAAAGATCACAAAAGTACAGCTCCCAAAATTACTGCAGAGCTTAATGACCGCCTCGAGAACCCAGTTTCCACAAAAACTGTTCGCCGGGAGCTGCACAAAGCCAGATTTCACCGGAGGACTGCAATCAGAAAACCACTACTTTCAAAAACAAACGTTGCAAAGCGTTTAGAGTGGAGTAAAAACCTGTAGAATTGGTCCCTAGAGCAGTGGAAGAATGTTATTTTCTCGGATGAGTCGTCCTTTACCTTATTTCCGACAACTGATCGAGTATACGTGTGAAAGCATTTGACCCAGACTGCCTTCTTCCAACTGTTAAACATGGAGGAGGATCTGTGATGATCTGGGGGACTATATCTTGGAAATCTGCTGGCCCAATGGGTTCCCTTCATCGCAGAAGTAATAGTCAAGACTATTTGCGCATTTTATCTGATCAAATTCATCCTATGGTTGCGGAAATGTTTCAGGGAAGAAACGCAACCTTTCAGGATGATAATGCACCAGTTCACACAGCTAAAGTTGTTACTTAATGGCACGAGGAACATTCTAGTGAAGTTGAACATCTTATCTGGCCACAACAGTCCCCAGATCTCAATATTATCGAACATTTATGATACATTCTAGAAAAACAAGTAAGGAGTTGATATCCTCCACCATCATCACTACAAGAACTGGAGACTGTTTTAACTGTAAAATGGAAAAAAAATTCCTTTGGAAACAATTCAAACTTTGCACGAGTCCATACCTTGTAGAATTCAAGCTGTAATTACTTCCAAAGGCGGTCCTACCCTATATTAAAATAAATTTGTTTGAAATTTTAAGGTGTTTCCATTATTTTGTCCAACCCCTGTATATGTATATATATATACAACGGGCTTCTTTCAGTTTCCGGCAAATCCATGCACAAGGCTTTAGTTGGTCTGGGGCTATAGTAGAAGACATTTACCCAAGGTGTCACGCAGTGGGACTGAACTCGGAACTATGTGACTGAGAAGCAAACTTACCACACATTTACGTCAAAGTCCCACCGGTGTTGAATTTACTTTTCTATGTTCTAAGGTTTTGGAAATAGTTATCGGTCAGAAACTAGTTAAAACAGAGATTGTATAAACTATAGTTCATTTATTATTTTTTAGTAGTCTATTGCGAATTCGAGGAGTGAAATGTTTTAAACAACACAATTGTTAATATATTAAGTTTCGTTAATCTAGTTAAGAAACTATATTATAAGCAAAGATGAATTGTACAGGATTAAGCAAAAGTAATAAGATTAGTGTTTATAAAAACATTCTCCATGGTCTTTGGATAGACAGATCAAACTGATTCTCTCTATTACTTTTTTCCCCATTGTAACCTATTTACCAAATGTACTGTCTTACATGTGATCTATGAAAGAAAAACATTATTTTTTTGTCGAAAAATGATTGTTTAAAAATATATTAGTTAATAGGAACAAGCAGAGTGTGAGGTCTAAAGCTTCGATTTACAAGCATACGGTTCCGAGTTCGATCCCACTGCATGACGCATTGTGCAAGTGCTTGCTGCTGTAGCTTCGAGTCGACCAATGAAAGCTGAGTAGAATTTGTGCGGGACCCCGTCGTATACCAATTACACACGCGCACAGGCATATTCATGTCAGTGCTTTCGCTTATGTAAACATTTTGCTGCACCTCTGTCAAAACTGGTTCGATAAATGAAGAGATTGATCAAATAATTTCTGGGCTTGATACAGTCGACTAAAACCTTTGAGGCCGGTGAGCTTGTAGAGCCGCAATCCATGTAATAACTTAGTTAACGTCTATTTGAAAATAGCTACTACACTGACATAATCATTGTCTATACGTTTATATATTTACAGTTGAAATCTCTCACTGAAATATTTAGAATTTCAGCATCAAATTCTCAAAAAGCATCTTTCAACTACAACATTAACGAAGATAATCATCATAATCCTCATGGACAATGTTTTCCTCGTAACATAAATATAGAATATCGAAAATGTATCATAAAATATAGAAAATGAAAAAAAAAAAAAAAAAATTAACTTCAGTTTCTTAGTTATATCTTCTCGTGAATACTATCCAATTATTGGTTCTTCTACAATATTCAATAATTCTCATTTTGCTTAAGTGTTTCTGATTTAGTTTTGATGTAACATTAGTAAACGCTAAAGCAAACCTACTGATTAAACCTATAAACCTTATTTCCTGTTCATTTCTTTAGCCAAAATAACTTTTATATGATTTATTTCAATATGTCCTGAATATGTGATTTGCTGGCTTCAGAAGTAATATTCACACTTATGTTTCTCACATCATCTTCGCAAGATCCCATTTAAACACAAATGGCTATTCCACCAACCGGAGGAAAATTAATAACTGTGTATCCATTTACAGACATTGCTTCATATACGTCATTTCCATAGCTCGTTTATCTTCTCTTACTACTCAATGTATATACTTTTTGTGGAAAGCTTTACTGTGAATATATTTAGAATATGTTTCAGGCTACCATAAAATGCAACCCATAAACCATTTATAAGTCTTCTTTTATCGAAATATTAGAAATGTTTGACCGTAAAACTGTCAAGAAAGTCTTCTCCTCAAACTCTGTTTGATGAAAGTAGTTTTCCTTTGGGATACATATATGACAGAGAGAACTACGGAATCGCTTAGTCATGCCATAATTTTATTATTCCACCTAAAATAATATCGATATTTCACTACACAGTACTACTGACATCAGCTTGTTTTCAATCTCTATGGAAACATATCCACTCGATCCTCTTGTACAAATATCTGCACTCCCCGTGGATTAGTTGTCGTTCAGCCTAATAAGATAGTTGCTTTAAAATAGATTCAATAGTCAGCGAGAATGTATCGAAACAATCCAGTCTAGTGTAACTATATTTCGCTGTTTGAAATCTCTTTCTTTAATTATCAGATAGTGCATTCACTACAGTTTCATATATTTTATTGAAGACAAAGCAGATTGACCATTGTCAGTAAAAGCAAGCTTTATCCTATCATTCTACATAAATTATTGTCTTCCTATTATAACATGCTATGTTAGCTCTGAATGAGCAGACTTGTGACCAAAGTTATCCAGTCGTGACCATCCCATCGTTTTGAATACTCGGACATACATTTTCCATTGCATTCTGCCTCTTTGAAACTGAAGGGTCTGAACTGATGGATATTTTCCTGCTGTTTCTAGTGTATTCAGTGACTATGTCGCAGCCAACTCGTTAGATAGGGATATCCTTAGAAATTACAAGAGTACTAATGTATGTAATATATGGATATAGTATTAATGTAATAGAAATTTTATAGAATTAATGCATGCTTCTGCAACTTATCAGATCTGCCACTGAAAGCACGTGAGCTGGTGCTTAGAGTGTTCGCCTCTCGATCGTAAAGTCGTGAGTTCAATTACTGAACCTGCGTGCATTGTTCCCTTTAGCAAAGGACTTCGTTTTACGTTGCATTAGTCGAAAATGAGTACCAGTTGATGCTGGTGTCTGACTGTCTGCTTCTCTGTCTCTCCTCCCTCCCCCTCTCTCTCCTTCCACCTGTTGTATCCTGGATGAGCCACTGGGTCACAGGATGGAAGAGTCGACAGAGTGACTGTGTTTGCTCACAACTTCATAAGTACCTAAAACATGGTTCGTGTTATCAAATCATAATCGCTCACGAGTAACGGCTAACTTCAACGGCTAACTTCAACGGCTAACTTCAACGGCTGCTTGCTAAACTTGAGTTAAATGGGGAGGTAATATTGCCGTATTATTTTGTTGCTGCTTTCAAATTAAAACGTATTTCTAAACTAGGTGAACACCACAGCCATATTTGTACGTTTTGGACGGGATGATATTCTCTGGAAATTCTTGCAATATTCTAACGTTGCTATTTCATAAGAGAAAGAATGAGCGTCAAACAAATCTCATTCTAGTAGTAGTAGTAGTAGTAGTAGTAGTAGTAGCAGTAGTAGTAGTGATGATATTGTGTGTGTGTGTGTGTGTGTGTGTGTGTGTGTGTGTGTGTGTGTGTGTGTGTGTGTGTGGTTAAGAAGTTCGCTTTGCAACCACGTCGTTTTGGGTTCAGTCCTACTGCTCGGCACCATGAGCAAATGCCTTCTACTATAGCCCCAGCCTGACCAATGTTTCGTGAGCGAATTTGGTAGACGGAAACTATCGTATATATATACATATATGTATAACGGTAAGATCCAAGGCTCAAGGTGTAGGAAGTTAGTGAGCTTCAAGTAATCCGTAGAGGATATTTAAAAAAAACTCTCAGAGAACAATATATATATATATATATATATATATATATATATATATATATATATATATATAAAACAAATAATAAATGAGTATATGCATATATACGTACAGGTATGTACATACCTACGTCTACCTGTATATATACATGCGTGTGTGTGTATGTGAGTGTGTCTATATGTCTGTGTTTGTCACCTCCCAGCCGCTTGGTAACCTGTGTTGGTGTGTTTAGCTAACCGCTAAGTTATGGAGACATAAGGGAACCGATAGAATAAGCACCAGACTTAAAAATAAAAAAAGAACGTAAGTGCCGGAGTGGTTTATTCAGCTAAAGCCCTTCAAGTGAACGTCCCTGCAAGGCTGCAGTCCAATGACTGTAACAAGCAAGAAATAACACATCTATTAATGTACCTGTCTATCTACCTATCTAAATACATGTGTGTGTGTATGTGTGCGCACGTGTGTTTAATTCGAAGCCTAAATATCCTGATATATGAATGATGGAAAAAAAAAAAAAATTAGAATTGACAACAAGCATGCGTTTCTCGCATGAAAGATGTTAAGTTGGTACGGTAGTCGAAACCAAACCGATAATTTGTCTCGTCATTAACAACATTCCAGCATCTATCTCTAGCGTTTACCTGATTTAGAGATATAATTTTATTTCAGTGCAACTAGCGCAGTAATATGGCTATTTGCAGTAATTATCTTTGTATGCAAAATAATTATGAATTGTAATATGAATTTTGAGAAACAGAATAGTATTTATCTTTTGATGTTTACCGAACAATATGCAGCGGTTCGTTTTAATAGATGCAGTTTTAAAAAAAATGTTTCATGCGAGAATTTATTTTATTCAATATGCAGCTTTCTAGATTTTATAATTCCTTCAAAGGCGAAATGTTTGTGTTACCATGTCAAGTCATCTAAATACAGTTGTTTGTAGTAGCAGCAGCAGCAGCAGAGAAGAAGAAGAAGAAGAAGAAGAAGAAGAAGAAGAAGAAGAAGAAGAAGAAGAAGAAGAAGAAGAAGAAGAAGAAGAAGAAGAATTCTTTTGGTCGTAAAATGCAAGTGAACACATGAACATATAAATTTCTCGTAGACTAACTCTGATATTTTTCAACACCATACTATATAGGAATACAAAAGAGATTTCAAGCTCACTTACACACAAGCACTCAGTGTATCTGTGAGTGTACATATAAGTAATATATGTAAGTGTGTGTGAGTGTGTATGTACATACATACATGTATATACAGACATACACACACATACATACACACACATACATACACACATTTTGTGAGAAGTCATGGTAGGTACTACTATCGTATATGTCACTCTTGATATATTAGCACTTCTATCTTTGGTTCAAGAGTATTTGAATATATTTATCAGCTGCTGATATATTATCGGAAATCTATCATAAATTTTAATTAATTATCTCTGTAAGAAAATACTTTACGAGTTTACAATCGTATAGTTTCTCGCTTAGCACTTAACATCTATTCGGGAGAATTTACATCATGGTCGAATAATGAATACCAACAAGATAAACTAATTGGATCATGATCTAACGAGCACCTATGTGGTAGCTTGAGCTGCGCGACATAACAAACAATATCCTTCAAATCATACGTAACTATTTTTAAAAAGTGTGTGCGTGTGTGTGTGTCTTTGTACGTGCATATGTGTGTGTGTGTCCATTGTTAAGTTATCCTGAGAAGTGCTCAATAGAAATGTAGAGTACAATAGTTTAATCAGGCCGGCCTAATCTCTCACTCTGGAATTAAAAGTCACGAGAATAGGCCATGTATATTAATATATATATATATATATATATATATATATATATATATATATATATATATATATATATATAAGTTAAATAGAGAGATTCAATTGACAATCCAATAATTTATTTATATTATAACATAATATACTATGAATATAATATAATATAATATAAGTTAACATAAAAAATCATTAAAAACCAAGAGAGTGAAGAATATGTTTCGACTTATGTACATTATTTGATTTATAAACAATTCAATCCACTTAAATAAGTTTCATCAAAGCTATGGTTTAAAGACAGAAGAAATTCCGTGTGAAAGGACGGCTGGATTGTAAAAAACTAATATGTATATATATACGTATATATATATGTGTGAGTAAAAATAAATATAAATACAAAAAAAGGGTTTTGTATGATCGTGTATAGAGGAATATATTATTTTATTTAAAAGCGTTCCAACTCTGTCTGTTTTTTATGTTTTATTTATATTCTTGTAAAATTAATGTGGGATATAGAATATGAAATATATAATATAATATATAATATAAAAATGGATGGTACAATGAAATGAAGTATTGAATGTCATATTGAATATATGAAATATTGAGTGTTCAATATAAAGGATTAAATATATAAAGGTATATATATATGTATATATATATGTATACATATATGTGTGTATATTGCATACATATATGTGTACATATATATGTGTATATATATATATATATACATATAAATATACACACACATACATATATATATTCACATATACGTGTATGCATACGCACGCACAAACATACGTACATATATACTCATATATATATACACACATACACGCATATACACACATACACACACATACGTACATGTGTGTGTGTCAGTGTGCGTCTGTATGTGTGTGCGTGTGTGTATGACAATTGACTGTCACATGTCCTATTGAGAATATTCCATAGAGACAAATGCTGCTATAGTACATCGTCTAAGAATTCAAGTTACTTCCAATGCATTGATGCGATCTTAATCACACGCGAATCATTAATGTAGCACTTGTACATTACAGCTACCCAATTAGAGTAATTGTATGAGTTGTATAAATCTATTTTACAGACACACAAATGCAAGCATATGTGTTGACACATTACGGAAATGAAATGAAAAAACAAAAAAAGTTTTCTTCAATAGTTGCCTACACTCTTTGATTGACAAAATTCAAATTCCTTCGTAAAAGTAGCTGCTGCTATTTTATTTCAAAGTCCACTGACTTTTATATGATTAATTTATGTATCATTAATTCAAAATGTGCTTTGTTTCTAAAGAATTATTAATTTATTCCTCTAGTTGCTCAGTTGCAACGTTTTTCTTTATGTTAATTTAATTTTGGTTCTAAGAAGCGCTGACAATAAAATAATAATTCTTGACTATTAAACAGCAAATATTGTCATTTGATGAGAAACATAACGAAAACAAAAGAAAACAATTCGCAATGATGCGGATATGAATGCAAAGGAAAAACGAAAAAAAAAGAAAAGAACGCGAGAGAGAGAGAGAGAGAGAGAGAGAGAGAGAGAGAGAGAGAGAGAGAGAGAGAGAGAATGCAATTCTGTACAATAATGTTCGAGTGTAGTTTGATATTGAAAGTATTCTTTTGTTTTTATCAATTGTAACAGTTAGATTATATTCGTCGTAAAGGCCTTGTGTGTGTGCGCGCGTGTGTGTATTAACCTAGAAATCATTTATTAGGATGTAAAATATATTTACAAAACTCTCATTGTGTCCCACACGTTGTATTAAAATAAATGTAATTGATTTGCAATAAGACAGCAACTTCAATTATTTTTTTTTATAAAGCAATATTTCTATTCCCATGAGATTTTACGAATTCACACACACACACAAACAAACAAACAAACAGTTATCCTCATTTTACGTACGTTTTCCACTCTAGCTCAAGGTAGATGGCCGAATGCTGAGTTCTCATTCGGAGCACTGTCCTAGTATACGGGCCATATGCTCATATCTGTCATGCATTGTATGGGTAGACGACACTTTACAGAGTAAACGGTGTCACCGTTCCTTCGCCAACTACTTAACAGAATGTAATACAAGCATATAATCATGATACCATACGGAAGAGGCCTTGTCACGAGCGAAACTAAAGAGCCCTAGCTCTCCGTCTTTTGTGTTGTCTCTGATCAATAAATATAAGTAAAAGTAGGTAGTCAGGATGTAGATAAAAACTATTTATTTAACGCTTTCGTCCCCTTCAGGGATTCATCATTCCTGATGACTCCTGAAGAGGGCGAAAGTGCTATATAAATAGCTGTTATGCAAATCCTGACTACCTTCTTTTTTTTAATACAGTTTGGAGCAGAGAGAGTGGACATTTTTGAAAAGTTCACAAAATCATTATTTTTAGATGCAAACAAATTTTATTGATATTAATGTATTTGTATTGAATTAGCATTTGTCAAAATCAAGTGTGGAAAACAACGTCCATCATCTGGTGCCCGTTTTCATTGATGCGTTTCTGAAGATGTTCTTGGAAGTTGGCCTCCACTCTCTCCAGTATTGTTCTATCGATTTGGACGAGTTCCACGTGGTCCTCTCTGCCTCGCCCTGTATATAAAATTTGTACATCACTTTAGACAATTTCTCTCTCACTCTCTCTGTCTATGTTTTTCTCTCTCTCTCATGAATGTATGTATGTATACGCACACACACACATTTCAAGGGGTCGAGATAGCTTCTCTTTCAAGAATGTCATATTAAAAACACAGCGTATTCAAAGTTTATATCTTTAATGATTTTTCACATATATTTATTAATCATTTATGTTTAGCATAGAACGATAACATAACTTTATTATCGTTTCTAAGGATTTCCACATTCACGTACCTATGTCAGTGGCACTCATTCACATACGTATGTTAGTGGCACTATTATTACAACATCTTTAGTAGTAGGCAGCTCTTTACTAATGTCCTGAAATTGCGGAACGTTAGTAACAAGGCTGTTAGCTTTAACAGTAGGTGTCTTTTTCTTTTTAAATTTACTATAGGACGTTTTACTGAAGAGAAGAAGACGACGAAGAACGTGAGACATTGTTCACTATATCATGGGATCAGACGACTACAAATCTCCGAGAATATACGAAAACAAATTAAGATAAATATGATCTTTCGAAATTATATACATAGATGTATATGTGTGTATATATAATTCTGATAGATTATTTATTCTAAAATACACCACGCTGATATTCTGGGTGCATCGTCAGTAATGTTTCTGGAGTGTTAGGGGTTTCGAGTTTTTCAACAACAGATGCTCTAGCCCAGTTGGTCCAGCCGGAGTTGATGAAACCGAAGCTTGCATCTCAGTAGTAGCAAACCACTGGTCTTCCCTTTTTATCCGAAGTAGCCTTCTCTGCAACATCAGTGATGGGATTTATAGCTGGCTTCTTTACTGCGTCAGTAACTCCAAGCCCAGTCAGAGCTTTACAGAATGAACTTTACACAAAACCTCGACAACTTATTTTTGCTGCTCACAATGTTCCTACCAGACCCGATTTCTGTACTACTCTACCAGCTTCTGACATTTGGCATGGTTCCTCTCACAAGCTCCCTACTTGCGTTCCTCCCAGCGCACAATCAGTTCCCACGTGCTCACCTGTCTGGTGGAATTTGAGAATATCACTATGCCTGGGTGGAGTGGTCTTCATACAAATGTGATCTGTGAACTTTAACCTTTCCACGAGATCCACTCTCAATTGCTAGTCTGGGAATGTGGAACACAGAAATGATGGTCATTGAAGTCCAATGAACTGGACTTCTCTCCAGCTCTGAGAAAAGTTATGATCTTCTTCATGAGATGGTATTTACTGGACTGAATGGCTGTCGATATCATCTCCGCAGCCACCCTGAGCACCTTGTCATGTTGCCCGTGGTAGCGGCTATCGGCTAAGGGTCTGAGGCAGTTTCTGAGTAGATGCCGAAGAGACCCTCTTTCAGTACATAAGGGACAGGACCGAGTGAAGGCCACTAGATAACTTTAGGTAAACATAGCAGGCCAAGAGTTTGCTGGTATTTAGATGCAAGCTGGGACTTGATAGGCTCCGGAAGTCTGATGTCAAAAGACCTGAAACCCGCTGAGACGCAAGAAACATCACTGACGATGCATGAGGACGTGAGTAGGGTTGAGGTATGCGGGAGTGGCGTGGGGCATGTGGGAGTGCAATGTGTGAGGGTGGGGTGGATTACAGAAGCGAATAACAGAAAAAGTTTCATTGAATAATACTACAATCGTGTCATTAACATATTACCAGAGTATCGTTGCCGAAATATTATTTATAACATGAAGTAATACACTCTATCAGTTTTATTTCAGTAGTATTGGTAAAGGTCGACTCTCCAGGTATATATACAAACAGTTCATGCATACATGAATATACATACATACACATATATAAATACGTACATGTACATACTCTGTCTCACGCACACGTGCACACCTGAACAGAATAGGTGAAGCCACCGACAAAATACTTTATGCTTTTTGATAATGTTCTCTGTCTTATGATTTCTAGCACTTTATTTTTCCAAAGTTGATAAATATATGTATTTGTTAAGTATTGTATGGGGTCATACAACTGACAGTAAAAGTGTTGTCTCAGCATGGCAACCGTCTAATGACTAAGATTAGAGTGATAGGGAAAGAGAGAAAAATTATGTGATTTTGTAAAATTATGGTGCGAGAGTGGACGGTAGGTTCGATTCAAACCCGGATGAATGACAGAGTTAGATAATATCGGAGGGGTTTAAATTCAGAATGTAAAGTTATACGTATAACTGAACAAAAAACATTTTGGTCGTGTCAGCCATTTTTAGCTCTACCAGAGAGAGAGAGAGAGAGAGAGAGAGAGAGAGAGAGAGAGAGAGAGAGAGAAGAGAGAGAGAGAGAGAGAGAGAGAGAGAAAGAGAGAAAGAGAGAGAGAGAGAGAGAGAGAGACTATATACGTAGAGTAACACCATCCTTCCACTTATGTATATGTATGTGTGTGAGTGTGCAATGAATAATATCGATCTCAAAAGTTGGCAAATGGTCACAATTTCTATAGGACAAGTATAGTCATTTTCCGGAAATAGACAGGCTAGAGGATAAAGTTTGAGCGTCCTTCCAAAATCGTGATCAAGGACTGGTCGGAGAAAATGATTACGCAGATGTTGATATTCTGTCAGGATCGTTATCCCATTCTGGATAAGTAATAGTTGAGCACTGGGAGCAATGTAATCGACTAACCCGCCATCTCCGAAATTGTTGGGAGGTGGGGGAGCCTATTTCGAAACCGATATTAATCATGTCGCCAAATAACTGGTGCATCTGTTATCGTGATGACGGTGATGACGACACCAAAGGTAATGATGATAATGACGCCATTTCGTAAGACTTTATGTAAGCCTTATTTACCGCCTTAAATTATTCTTGATGTATTTTGGCGTAGGGTGAATAACAACGACGAGATATAAAAAGAACAATTGTGCTTTACGAATAAGGTTCCTTACAATATTTTTTCTGCAATTAATTACATTAACACTCTTGTCGCTCTCACCATCTTAAATGCAGTGAAGCAGTGGATAGCCTATTTGAAAAACTGTACTAACGGCAGTATTGTCCATTATTTACGATATAATGTGAAAAGCAAATAAATCCGCTTGTACCTACGTAGAGCAAGGTGGCCTTGACCGTTGAGAATTTTGTGCGTTTAATATGTGCACAACGCAGTAATGATGATGGGATATGGAAAAGCCCACCACTGGGCTGGTTATCTAGTACCTTATTGATTCAACCAACCGTGTTAGTTTTTTGTTATGATAAAACGAATAACGAAATATGGTGCAATATTATATTTCTATAAAGAAAGGAGTCTCAAATAAAGCTGGTTAGAATTCCCCGATAGATGCGACAGCGTGTAAACAATGACTGTTGTTAAACAGCTCGCACAGCTAAACCCATATTAGATGTGCATAAATATATCCAGTGCTATTACGGTTGGATGAAACATCAACTGGAGCATGTGAATTGTGAAGCATGTTCCATAAATTGTTTAAAAAGATAGATTCTTGAATTGCTTTATTTTGCCTATTTATCAGTCTTCACCTTTATGGTTTTTTAAAAATCTTTTTACCTGCTAGAGTTTTTTTTTTTCTGCTATATAAAGTTTCAATCGAAAGCGCTTTGTAAATATTCGAAACTAAAGTGAAAGAAAAGGTAAAGGAGAACGAAGAGAAAAATGGAAAAAAGAGGTTTTAAAACACCATCAAAAATATCCCAGCTCGAAATATCTAATGGAAAAACAGTTTAAAAGCGCTTGGGAAAATATCGATATGCATGATTATAGCTAAACAGAAGATTTTGAAATAATATTTTTAGGAACAATATCAGCTGCTGTAAGGAACTTATAGAGAAACAAAAATACCACCAATAAGAGCAAAACAAGTACAGAAATATAAACTTAACGCTATTTGGTAAATGTAAACATAAGTGGAAGTAATCAATAAGTGAATTTATTTATCGGCAGCTGAGCAAAACATTAAGGATTCTCTCTGTTTAACCGAGAAAATAGCTGTAATCCATTATGTGACTGCTCAAATTTCCATGTCAAGGACAGAACATATTTGGTTGGTACTTGCTAATGTGTTCACTCACAATAAACATGTAATATACTTTATAAAGTCACAGAGGAATGGGCAAACATCATCACGGTAGAAACTGTATCAATTGATGCAATGAGATTTGTTACAGGAAAGAAAACAGGAAGAAAACGTTTGCTACAATGGGAATTTACAAGAGAATATTTGCATTTGAGTGTATATTGCGAGCTTGTATTGTCTTGTGAAAGCATGAAATAAAAATATAACGTAAGTTGAGATTAGAAATGAAGCTCCAAAAATATAGAAATGAAAATTATACATTTTTGTTCACGTATTTTCATTTTTGCTTTTCTCGCCTTTATTCTCTCTTTCATCAACAAAGAGTCGTTGTGTTCTCAGTTGTCTTTCACTGTTGCAGTTTTTGACCATAAGAAAACGTCGACTCAACCAACCACTTCGATACCAGACACGTGCGCACACATATACACTTTACTTGCTTCAGTCATTTGACTGCGGCCATGCTGGAGCACCGCCTTTAGTCAAGCAAATCGACCCCAGGACTTACTCTTTGTTAGCCTAGTACTTATTCTATCGGTCTCTTTTTTGCCAAACCGCTAAGTTACGGGGACGTAAACACCAGCATCGGTTGTCAAGCGATGTTGGGGGACAAACACAGACACACAAACACACACACACATATATATATATATATATATATATATATATATATATATATTCATATATACGACGGGCTTCTTTCAGTCTCCGTCTACCAAATCCACTCACAAGGCTTTGGTCAGCCCGAGGCTATAGCAGAAGACACTTGCCCAAGGTGCCACGCAGTGGGACTGAACCCGGAACCATGTGGTTGGTAGGCAAGCTACTTACCACACAGCCACTCCTGCGCCTATATGATAAACTAAGCAATCATAGTTGACCTAAGGTGAAGAAACAATAACCTGTACTATGCTGAGGCAATGACAGAGCCTGTACATGACAGTCTGAGTTGTTAGAAATAGCAGCCAAACTTCTCTCAACATTTTAATAACGACTTCATAAAATGACTATTAGATGAGAAGGTCACGCCTGGAATGCCATTTGAGCATAGGTCTTTTTAATTAGAGCTGACCTGAAGTTAAACATGCTATGTGGATCCCATCTTCAAACAAATCTTTTTTACAGTTAGAGAAATTGTGCATTTCGAGAATTAAGGATATTTGTTAAGTAAAACGGCAGCGTTTGTTTGAAAACAATTGGCCATTCTATACCTCATTTATAATTAATTCATTTCTTTTGCTGCTTTCATTCATTGGGCTCCGTCCTGATGGGCGTTTAGTTGGTCATATCAGCTCCAGGATTTACTACAACCTGTTAAATATCTTATCAATTTATTTATCGATTGGTTATGCTACCTTTTGACATAAAAGAGTGCAACTCGACTCAACGGTTTACAAAATAAATACATACGCACACGTGTACATACAGATACATACTGGTCTTCCACATTTTATCCATGAAGACATTTGTTGATTTGAGGTTACTGTATAAGACAATACCCCAAGATCCGAACCAGGAACCACGTAATAGCGGAGCGAATTTCGTGTTTCTGAAATTTTATTTCATTCAACAGGGTACAACGGTTTCATACAAACAGTGCACAATTAACAAAATAGGAAAACTCCAATAAAGAGGAATAGCCTCCATTCTTCTTGTTGTCTTTATTTAATTAGAGAAAATGCTCTCTTACCTGTGAAAATAAGCGAGCCAACCAAGCGTGTCATTATATCTCAAATAATAACCTTAGTTATATTATGTTATTGTAAATATTGCAAATATTATTTAATGCAGTTCATATTCTACTTTATATTCGTATTCATTAGCTAGCATTGAACAAGGATTTTTACAAAAAACTTAATCAACATGTAAGGAGGATTCTCAATAAAATATTTCTAAAAATAATTTCGAATAGGTTGGTGTATTTATAGTTAGGTTTTTTAATGATAAAAGAAGAAGCAATTTTGAAAGATAAAGGAAAAAAAATATGAATTTACTTAATTTAGATAGTTGAGTGTAATCACTAAGTTTCAATTTATTGAAAATATTTTAATGTGTTTGCAGAATGCATTAAATAAAGAGCAGTAAAACTCAGACGATAATTAAACTGCTGTGAAATAACTTTCAGTGGGCGATGGCAAGTTTGGAGGGAGGGTTTTATGGGCTAAGAACCTAACGTAAAGTTTCATTGGGAATATTTTCTATTTTACTGAAATCGATTCCTTGTAAAAGTATAAAGTCATAAAACGTAGAGATATTTCTGTTCAAAGGTAAACATAATCCACTGGTCGGTGGTGTTCCCTGGAGACGCAGAAAGGGAAAAGAAAATTCTTCTTTTACACCACAGAAAGATAGGCTGAAAGAGAAAATAATAATAAAAATATCGTAAACAAGATTTAAAATTTTCTTTTAAGTAAAATACGACTGTCTTCTTTTAATCTCCCCTTCACTCTATTGTTTTCTTATTTTATATATTCTCCTTTTTCTTCTTTTCTTATCTCTGTTTTTCATTACTTTCTGATTTTACTTTAATATTTCTTCATTTCGAGTGTGAGGTAGGTCGGCAAAATCGCGAGAGTCTCAGACAAAATGCTTTGCGATGTTTAGTTACGGTCCTTTATGTTCAAAGGTCAAATCCCACCGAGGTTAATTTTGTCTTACATCCTTCCGTAGTCGATAAGATTAAGTACCAATACAGTACTGGGATCGATAAAATCAATTATATACCTCTCCAAATTTGGAACTTTTTATTTATGCTAAAAATATTTCTTTATATCTCTCCTCTTTCATTCCCACAGAGTTAAATATTTAATGTATACCAAGGATATATATATATATATATATATATATATAATTTCGTCTCACTAAATTCTGAGTTCAAACCCTATCCTGTACTCTTGAACTAATTCTTTCGTTCATCGATAAAGTGATAAATTAACTATCCGTCAAGACCATGTCACTTAGACAATTATATCACTCACTACCAAACGACTATACTACAGAGCACCAAACAATTACATCACTCACCGCCATGCAACTATACCACTCTCTACGAAACAACTACATCACTCTTTTGCAAGTTTATCAGTTCCTAGCAATACCGGCGGCCTCGTTAATTACATTTGGTGACCACACACGCATTAATACGTCAAAAACACATTCTTATATTCTATTTGATATTCATACACATCCTCTTACACACAGCACCCTCTTGACTCGGGAACAACATACCGCTACATGCCTCAAACACAAATACTTCACCTCACAATCTTAAATTCCCTCTCATGCTGAACACTACTCTAAATCATAGTCAAAACTGCAAAACTGCCAACGGCTAAACTCCTTCGGTGCCTGAAAACACTTTAGAACTAATCAGCTCTTGGCCCATTACAACTATGATCTATACCAGTATATTACCACACCTGGAATGGTACCACAACTACATATGCATATATTCTGAAGACTACGCTAATTTAGACAGAGTACTTTCTCTGTCTCTCCTACTTTTAGTATAGTTCATTTACTAACTTACTCTATTTACCCCAACGTCTTCTCTACTCTTGAAAAAAACTTTCCTTCACAGACACACTGGGCTAAATGTTCTCTCCTCCATTCTCTTCTAAAATGGCCCCTTCCGCTCAGAACTAACAAGATTTCAACCACTAGATGCACCTGCTTCTCCTTTCTCAATATCCGTAGTTTCTATTCTCGCTCCCCAGAACTGCAATTATATGGAACTGTGTCTCTTTACGGTGGTTCTTGTTGTTGTTGTTGCTTCGGTGTTACTTCCTCGCTTTAGGTTATTCGTGGTCGAGTGAGTCCTTAATCAAATAGCTTCTAACTGTAAGTACCATATGTTCCCCTCTTGCTTTCGGCAATGACAAAATCCAGTATGCCTTTACATGCTTATTGAGATAGTAGGATAAGATTTTTAAGAAGTTTGACTATTGCTAGCATTTCGAGTGGCTGCATATCTACGGCATTCTTTTATCCGAGACATCAGCCTATCGCAATTCAAACTGAATAAAAGATTGAATATGAATTGATTTTTTTATTGTTTCGATCTCATGTATACCTTCAAGTTAACGAGATTTTTCTTGTAACTTTTTGTCGAGAGGTCGATCTCGATAAATGTGAAAGTTCTGGAATCGATACAGAATTAAGTGATCAGATAAGAATAAGAAATTTCTTAACGATGTTCTTCTGAATATTGTATTTATATGGAAGCAGATACGGTTCGATGGCTAAGGAATTTATTTCGCAAAAACACGATTTTCAGTTACATGATTTTCAATATACCACTGCGTGGTATATTGGGTAAGTATATTCTAACATAACCTCGGGCCGATAGACAGTAACTGTATGGAAACAGATCGAAGAGACATTTTCTGGTTTTGGGTGCTAAACTTAAACCGTAACTCAGTTTAAACACCACCTCCTGACCCTTGGACACTTTTAGTGGAATTCATTTTATTGCAGGTACTCGGGCCAGACTGAAAGAAACGAACTAATCTAAGACAGCCTTCATATCTATGAAATTCAAACAAAATTCGTGGCAAGATTTCGATTTCTAGAAATTCGTTAAATTTCTAATTTTGGGAAAGACATGAATGTAACAACTGCACACTTCCTTTCGTCGAAAATTAGTTTAAGCTTCATAACTATGTAAAAAGCTAACGTACTGACTGTTCCAACTACTTGAAATATTAACCAAACCTCCTTCACCTCATAGCTTAAAAAGAGCAGCCTATATATAGACAGTTCAGTTCTAATAAAACTATGTCTGAATTAAAGATAAGAACGTCCTAGCTATAACGTTTCTATATTTTTTTTATCATAAGTTTGCTCGATCAGAGCGAAGGTGTGGTTAAGTAACAACAAAAACATTTATTCCTAAATAGATCGGTCTCTGTACTGCGCATGATTCGAAAGAGGACATAAAACGACCAGTTTTAATTCGAAATGCTCAAGCAGTCGTTATCTTCTCACCTCTCCGTAGTAATATCATTATTATTATTCACTACAGTGTGAAGGGTTAAATGGAAAACTAGATTCGATCGAAGATAAATTCAGTAACATCACATAGAGACTAGTCTAGCTAAGCTGCAGCCCAGATACAGATTATCGCGGCTTCTAGTTTGTAAGATAAAAGATGCTGCTTTCAAATGTCACATCGGTAATAGATGAAAGGTTTTTGTACTCCTGTCTGAAATCAGATATAATGATTCCAGAGAAATCGAACTGAGATGCTATCATCATTAACCAACTCAGACCAATTCTACAGCTTCACTAATGAGTTTATGGTTTAACAGTTTCACGAAGCCAAAAACAGAAAAAAATCATACACACACAAGCGCGTGAACACAGACACATATACTTACAAGCATATCATAAAACACTCAACATATAATCACTTATCCTTACACACAATATACTGCACGCATGCATATGCATCCAAGCCAGTACCGGCTTCTATGTTGAGGTTGATGCTGCTAGAAATACTAGCAAAATTCCTTCAAATAACAGCTCAGATTTCTTTATAATAATGATAATTTGAACAAAATATAGACCTAGATATGAAAAAAAGACTGGTCATGTTATAACGCCTATGATAACAAGTCCGGTCTATCATGACTTTCCTGGGGTTAAACAAAAATAACAACATTCGAATAAACCCAAATGCTTCAAGTGTGAAAGAGTGCACAGACAGAATAATAATAAGAGTGTTATTACATGCAACAGAGGAGAATATATCTTCACCTATACGTTTATGTTTACGATGCACGCAACGTACATCATGTGGCTGCAGATAAAATAATGGTTCTATCTATAGTTAGTAGTAGAAGATAAAAGCAGTAGTAATCGTATTTGATTGAATCATTATATATATGTGTGTGTATACATATATGTGTGTGTGTGTGTATGTGTGTGTGTGTGTGTGTGTATATATACATGTATATGTATATATATATGTACATATATGTATATGTACATATATATATAATTAGAAATATTGCATTTCTAAATCTCTCAGAGTGAGTGATGCAGTAGCAGCACGATAAAATGATGGTTTCTTGCCAACTTAATGTAGCAGTCCCAGGAAAGGCAAGAATGCTACTGCTATTTAACCCCAAGAAACACCATTTCTAGTTGGCTACGTAACACAAGCGTTCTCTGTCCTTAACTTTTCAAACAGGAGAAATAAAGACCTCCACCCAACAAAGTCAGCATCAAGAGACTAGTTTCAGGGTAGTTGCCCTTCATCAGTCTGGAACAGCTTGGCCTTGCTAGCTGTCGGTGCTAAGTCGCTGTTGAAAACTTATAGAATTTGAAGTGAAATAAATTCACTGATCTACAATATATATATATATAATAACCGATTCTTCTTCTTCTTCTTCTTCTTCTTCTTCTTCTTCTTCTTCTTCTTCTTCTTCTTCTTCTTCTTCTTCTTCTTCTTCTTCTTCTTTCTTCTTCCTCTTCTTCTTTCTTCTTCTTCTTCTTCTTCTTCTTCTTCTTTCTTCTTCTTCTTCTTCTTCTTCTTCTTCTTCTTCTTCTTCTTCTTTTTATTATTATTATTCAGTAGTTTTATTTTTATAACGTGCTTTCACTTCACTACCGAGCGCAGCTCTGTGCGCCTTGGGTATGTGCTGTGGTTTGCTGTGGTGCTCTTATGTTTACTGTATTGAAAGTGTTTTGCGTAGAATGTGTGCAGTACCCAGTAGTGCAATTTTCTGTATGTTATATATATTTGTAAGTCCTGGTGTTTTTGTTATGTATTTGTCTGAATATTTTTTTATTATACCTAAGGCACCTACTATGATAGGAATTGTTTCTGTTTTTTAGATTCCACATTCGAGTTATCTCTATTTCCAGGTCTTTGTATTTTGAAAGTTTTTCCATTTCTTTTAGAGAAACGTTGTCATCTGCTGGTATTGAAACATCAATTAGAAGGCATCTTTTTCCTTCATGATCTTTGACAACTATATCTGGTCTATTCGCCTTAATTTCTCTATCTGTGTGTATTGGCATATCCCAGAGTATGGTTGCTTTCTCGTTTTCTGTGACCTTTTCTGGCGTGTGTTTATACCATCTTTTTTCTGTTGCTATTCCATAATGTTGGCATAGCTTCCAGTGTATATAGGTCCCAGCTCTGTCGTGTCTGTGAATATATTCCTTCTTAGCCAGGACTGGGCAGCCAGAGATAATATGATTTATTGTTTCTTGTCGATCTCCACATATTCTACAGTTACTTGTTATATTTCTTTTCATTATGTGTTTTTGGTAATTTCTGGTGGGGAGGCTTTGGTCTTGTGCAGCAATTAAAATTATTATTATTATTATTATTATTATTGAGTGAGAGAGAAGTGCATGCCATCAAAGTGACACTGGAGTAAAATATACGAAGCCCAGTATACCCATCATGACTACCCGTCTGATAACGGTACACCAGGCACATGCATCACAACCATATGTGCGCGACATGGTGATCTCATATCAAGATAAACAGCACATGACCTCGCAGGTGGGGCTCAGTTAGAATTTTCTTCAGGTCGAGTGGCCCATCCCGCTCAAAAGGTCCCTGAATAAGGGTTGTTTAAGGATTATTATTATTATTATATTAAGGTGGTGAGCCGGCAAATCTTTAGCATGTTGGACGAAATGCTTTTCAGAGGAAAAAGTTTATTTGAAAAAGTTATGTTTGTTTGAGAGAAAGTGGGGGGGGGGGGGGGTTGAAGTTTCAAAAGTTCCAAACACAAGCTTATGGAGCTCTGTTAATGTATATGGGGCGCAAAGGAACTAATGTATACGCATGCACAGGTACCATATTTCATTAACACACACACGTTTGTGTGTGTGTGTGTGTCTGTCTGTCTGTCTGTCTGTGTATCTGTGTGTGTGCTTATAAGCCCTGTAAAAGGAATGGGGGCCCAACTAGGCATTTCGCGATACCCTTACAGCTAGGAACTTTTCAGCACACTCTCGTATGTATGATATATATATATATATATATATATATATATATATATATATATATATATACACACTAACATACTTACCCGGTAATTCCCGGGAAAGCGGGGCTTATCGCTTGGTTCCGTTCTCATAATTGCTTTGCTAATCCAGTAACAATACAAAGTATGTAGCCCTTTAAACAGTTTTTGTGCATTTATTGAGAATACCGAACTGTCTTACACAGGATCTTATTTTTAGGAATTCCCAATAAGTTATGAATACCCAAATTGTGAACTCAGTTATATAATAACATGAAATTCATTACCCGATAGTAAGAATTCAAATAAAATGCAGGTGCTATGGACTATTTCCCTTGAGTGTTTAAAAAACTATTGTGCAGGTGCTATGGATTATTTCCCTTGGGTGTTTTAAAAAAATTAGTCATATGAGGTAGAAATAAAGATCTCTTCCAGGGGCCATATTATCGAATTTTTCAACAACCTAAGTATGTCACAAGGTTTCCAGACATGAGTTCTACTCACATGTTAAGTTTCATCAAAATCAATAAGGTGATGTAGGAGGAGTTAGCTAACAACTCCACAAACAAACACACACCGATTTTGCACATATGTAGTAGATATATGTATATACATATGCGTCTGTGTGTGTATGTGTGTGCATTATATATATATGTCTGTGTGTGTATGTATATTTATTATATATGTGTGTGTGTGAGAGAGAGATATATACACAAATATATACACATATATCTATATAGATAGACAGATAGATAGATAGATAGATAGATAGATAGATAGATAGATAGATAGATAGATAGATAGATAGATATGTTTATATAAACATATGAGGTGGGGTAAAAGGAAATGCAGGAAGATCATTTAATCATGATTTTATTCCCTCTCAGATTTATACACTTATTGCAACCGTCTTTCAGTTTCTCTAAGCCGTGTGAAAAAACTCGGATACGGGCAAATCAACAATGACAAGAAAAATAAACTGGAAAAAGCAACAAAAATCAATAGATGTACACAGTGAATACAATAGTTTGCCGCTCATATATATACGCATACATTTATATATATATATATATATATATATATATATATATATATATATATATATATATATATATGTATATTTATGTATATACATTCATATATATATATATATTTATATACATTCATATATATATACAGACATTCATATATATATATATATATATATATATATATATGTATTCATATATATACCAACTACTTTCTTCCTTTCTCCCTTCCCCCATTTTCACACTACATACGTCAAGATCACCAGCAGTCTACCTCCCACACACAGCCCCTCGTTCCCGATCACCGTTTGTTATCTCCCCCTTTCTTAGCTCTCCTGAAATAAGAATTTCTAACTTCCGGTCAGTCATTGTTATGATCGGCCATTATTATGATTGACCGTTGACTGAACACTATTCAATTTTTTTTCTCCGTGTTTTTCTCCTTGTCTCCGTATTCTTTCTGTTGAAGAGCGTAGCTCGAAACGTCAAAGACTTTCCGTATTCCCGAGCGTCATACTAATATATACTTTTGTTATTTACACCACCTGTCCTCGTCTGTTGTTATTTTTTGTATATTCTCCCATATATATACATACATATATATATATATATAACTTCAAATCTCAGTGTTTGAATATTTCATTTATATATTTTTACGCACCATGTGCTCTGATTTTGGCGCAAAACAAAACCAGTTGCACAGTCAGAGACTAACGTGAACAGTCATGGATTTAAACTGGTAGTCCACACTGACGAGGCTCAAGATTGAATAACCAAAAGCCGAAACCTGGTTTGTGGATATCCCTAATTGCATAATATTTTTATTTGTGCTGTTAAATGTTTTAATTCTTTCTATTTTCCTCGCATACTGTTTTTCTCTGTTATATTGGGGTACTACGGTAGATTATTTAAGACTTGGCTCTTATTTCTAGCAGGTAGATGCTCATTAAGCATCATTACGCTTCGTGCAAATTTATATTTCATAGCTCCTTAAAGCTATCATAACTGCGTTCCACCCATGCCACTACCGTTGATATCATCAAATTTAGAATTTATCCACAGATGATATGAACAGTAGTGACATCTAACTTCAAATCTCAGTGTTTGAATATTTCATTTATACATATATATATATATATATATATATATATATATATATATATATATATATATATATATATATATATATATATATATATATATATATATACATATATATATATATATACATATATATATATATATACATATATATATATATATATATATATATATATATATATATATATATATATATATATATATATATATATATATATATATATATATATATATATATATATATATATATATATATATATATATATATATATATATATATATATATAGGAGTGGCTGTGTGGTAAGTAGCTTGCTTACCAACCACATGGTTCCGGGTTCAGTCCCACTGCATGGCATCTTGGGCAAGGGTCTTCTACTATAGCCTCGGGCCGACCTTGTGAGTGGATTTGGTAGACGGAAACTGAAAGAAGCCCGTCGTATATATGTATATATATATATATATATATATATATATATATATATATGTGTGTGTATGTGTGTGTGTCTGTGTTTGTCCCCCCAACATCGCTTGACAACCGATACTGGTGTGTTTACGTCCCCGTAACTTAGCGGTTCGGCAAAAGAGACCGATAGAATAAGTACTAGGCTAACAAAGAATAAGTCCTGGGGTCGATTTGCTCGACTAAAGGCGGTGCTCCAGCATGGCCGCAGTCAAATGACTGAAACAAGTAAAAGAGTAAAAGAGTAAAAGAGTATATATATATATATATATATATATACATGTATGCATGTATGTATGTATATATATGAATGTATATATGTAAATGCAGCAATAATGAATTTCCGGCTTTGATCTCATTACGTTGTGTCTTGGGCAGGAGTCATTTGCCACAGCTTCGGATAGATCCAGGTTATATGAGTGAAATATCTGCATCTGCAAACTTCAAATTGATTCTATCTATAATTCAAAGATACCTTATCACATATTGCTTTACGTTGATTCTTCTTGAGAATTAACTTATCTATACATGTTTCACTCCCTCGCGAAACCGACGGAGGATTCGTGTATGCAGCTAAAAGATGTATTTATATCTGTATATTCCCACATATTTTTTATAGCATATTGTTTATATTTCAACATGTAGAAATTATGTTACTGTATCTCTCTCACAGCATATATACAATTAAGAGAGTGTGCTGCTGGTTTATGTTTGAGGATTGCTTCTTGAAGGAGGTATCTTGAATCATCACCTGTTGATTTTCTCAGATGGATTCTACTTCAAATATTTACTTGAATAATTATATTAGTAGCACTCGTTATATTTTTGTTTATTTATGTAGACATGAAACCTGAGTGTTTCGAGGGGAGATACGCGAGAGAACTTGTCTTGTTCATGCGAGTAGAGACCATGTCAACAAATTCATTCCCAGTGTCCATTCTCCAATTTTTTTTTTTTTTTTGATATTTTGTTTTTCGCTAATCTGTTTCAGAAATAATGGGGTTAATATGGTACTGTGACACTCATTCTCTTACTAGGAACATAAAAGGTACGAGTCCAACTCGAGTCTGTTATGAAACCAAATCTCCGTGGAGAAGCTTATCTGCTGTTGGAATGAGATAAGTTAACTGTTGAATTTATATTCTTAGAAAGGTTTCTAAAGATTTCAGATATTTCAGGATCTTCGGGGAATATTTTTAGAGATTTCAATAAATATAGAAGAGTTACATAAGTGACCTATTTTTATGTCGTGTTAAAGCGTTTTCTGGGGTTTTTTTCCAGTAGCATCGGGAAGATCCTCCCATTTCAACTCTCATTTGTCTCTCTCCTGAACTCAATATTTTTATCCACTCATATCTGGATACTTCTAATTTATACAATTCAACATAAAGCTGTTATATAACTAATTTTAAAAAGTTACTGTAAAACACATTACTATGCCGATGATGTAGCCAAGTTACTTTTCTCGGGATTGACGTCATTTATTCAAAGCATTTTGGAAAATCATAGAAAATGCAGTATGAGAGTGGGTGTAGTCTTCAAGCCAATTGGTGAAAGTAATGATTATTGGTGAAAGTAATAGTTATATTCTACTCAGTTACTAGAGTTAGAAATGATGAGTCTATACAGAAATAGAGGAAATGTAATGTTGCTAATTACGAATCATCAACATGTATAAGGTAAAATGCCCCAGAGGAGCATATTGTATTGTGAATAGAAATACAGTATGGAATACAAGTTGAAATACTTCAATTATTTGACAAATCCTACAAAAAAGATGTACTATGCCACTACGTAAAAGATAACTACACTGCACGCTCTGATATGCAAGTCTAAACTATGTAGAGTACAGTATGGCAGTCTGTAGACGTTGTCTACTCTCTCTCTCTCTCATGTCTAAGGTATTTTTGATGCTGTTGTTCTTTAACCCCAGGTCAGCTGTTATAAAGAAACTAAATGTTTGACAAGCTCGTCGTATTTTTTTTAAATGCTGTATCTTGGACTACATTGTCCAAGACTCTGAGATATGAGCTGAGAAAGATTTAACTGCTGTTTCTAGGAAGCCAAGTAGTCGCGTAGGGACTTCCTTGCTGCTTCACCTAAATACCTGATTTTGTTCTTCAGTTTCAGATCAGTCACGATAGAACAGATCTATCGTCAAAGGTTTTCTGACTCGACAATCTCATCTTTCTTGAACGTACATTATCGAAATATATTTTCATTTTTTAAGGTAAATTTGGCTACTAATTCTAGTAGGTAGAAGGACCAGGTAGAAAATCTCTTTAGCTTTCGGTTCTATTTATCAGTAAATGCCGTTGGAAGCAACAGTTGAGGCGGGCAAAGTGGTCTGGGTTAGAGCATGATAACGATGTTGACGTCTTAAACATAGATGACTATTCTGGATAAAGTGTAGTCATAAGTTACTGGTAGATTGAATCAAACTAAATTAAGCTATCATGCTAATAATTTGGCAACTCATTCTTGTTTTATAGGATTGCTTACGAAGGAAGCTGACTAACAAGTAATTGTACGACCATTTACAGAACGCAATACACAAAATTCATGGAAAAAACTTCATACACTGCCAAATATGATTTACTTATAATTACATAATGCAACTAGTAGGCTATAGTTATTTTGAATTAAAACATTAACCATGCATTGTAAAATACGATATACGCAATTTTTTGTTTTAGAGTTTAAACTGTGTTATGCAAAAAAATTAGCGACTTGCTTCGTTTCGATATGGACCAACAAGACCCCGGTGTGGACCACTGGTGGTCCACTTCGTCCACGTTGGGTTAAGATACAGGAAAATTTTATCTGGAGGATTCTGATACGTTTTTGATAGAGAGTGATATGTTTCCAGTGCAACGATACAATGTGCAACAGCAGAATACACAGAAGGTTTGCAGGTTTAGACTTGCGCTGAGGCTATACTTGAAATTAGATTACATTGATAAAGCTTGAAGAAGATTCTAGCGAGAATATATTCCAATAATTCCAGAATATTTTACCTAAGTTTATGTGTGAAGATTCATATCATTATCGACTAAGCACGTAAAAAGTTCTTTCTGAAGGTTGTACAATGTTACATGGATTAGCGCGAATCCAGCTAAAGTCGTCTTAATCTTATGTAACTTAATGGGATAAGTGTTAACACTGATGGCATTAAGTCCATCTGTTAATGGAATAGCTGATAATTGCTTTATTATCGATATTACATATGATGTCAATCATATATTACGTTAACTCAAGACTATTCACTTGCAAGTAAGAAATAACCAGCTTCCGAGGTCGTTTCAGTAGGTGTAAAATTTTAATTTTCTTTCTGATTTTGAGAAGCTCATTTTCGAAATCGTTGCTGAAAAGAATTAGTTACATACCCAAGTGTCCCGTAAGTTGTAAGCATAAACTATTGTTCGGGTCATGTAACACAAGATGTTTGAATAATTCCCTTTAGAGATTATTAATACAATAAAAATCCTAACATTTGCTGGGAAACTGATTTTTCTCTGTTTTATGCAATTTGTGTCTCTCTGACCCAGATTATTATGTCTTGTCAATTATTCTTGTATTTTAATGCTTTCACATGAATATCGTGCCAGTATTTTCATATTATGAATATTTTGCTCTCCATATCATAGTAACTTCTTCATTTTTATTCCCAACCTTATTTTTCACGGGTTCCATTGTAAAAGGTTTTGAGTTGGACATCATGTACCATTAGCAGATTACATAGGAATAAGATTTTCGGAGGGTTGCTTTGATTTTGAAGACATCCTCGGTGTTAATTCCCAGACTCTGCATCAGTTGTCGCATCTAGGTGTTTTAATTCTGTCTATATCTCTTTTGCGCATCAGATACTTTATTTCTTGCTCTTGTATCTCGTAAACTTACCCTTTAAACTGGAAGCTAAAATTCCAGTTTTTTTGTCCAACATAGATTATATTGTCATCCATGTTGCTGTCATTTCAAAGCTCTCTAAAGGCAAAGCCATGTACGATATTCTGTTGATATGAATACAGTTTTTCATCTTATATAGCCTATTTCTATACTACTGTGTACAATTGTACAACTTCTGAGGTTGTATCCCTAGTTATAGTTTCCTAGAGGCTTCTGTCCAACTCTCATGATGTGTTCTCCCTGACTTATGCATGTTCTCTGTATATAAGTTAGAAGAGGTCGTCTAAGGAATGCCATACGAAATTCGAAGGCCGCTTGAATCGATGTTAAGCTTCTTTCAATGAATTTTGAATGCGGATTTTTAACTGTTGATAGGAAAGTTCTAGTGTTGGTGAATAGTTTTTGGATTCGCACATCAGTAGCGCAGAATTCACATAGCGTCTACACCAAGAACCAAATTGTTGTTACGAATACAGGAAAAATGTTGTGCAATTCTGATTTATTGCTTACATAGAGTTTTGAAGAATTTACTTTGTAATCCGGCTGTAATATTCTCTGGATACACGTTCTTTATTTTATCATACGAGGGATTTCATCCATCCTTACTTATCTGAATCATTCCCCAAAAGATTTCGGAGAATATTCGGATCATTCAGAAAAGATGTAGTTAGACTGGTTTGTAGTTCTACCTCGTTTTACAACGTAGTAAGAACATTTATCATGGCTAGGCTCCATTCCTATATCATTGAGAATATTGCAGCATGGTTAATGCTTAGCATATACTTTCAGATTGTTTACAAGGCAGCAATGTGTTTGACTGATGTTTCTGTCTTCATTTGAGCCAAATACAGACATCAGAGTGACCTTTTCCTGGGAGTATGCATTAACAAAAGCTGAGGGTGCTTCACTCCCAGTACGTTGGACACCAATCCGGAATTTCTGACTGCTCGTGCTATTGCTAGATAGTGGTTGAACATATCCAGGGTTCATCCATCCTTTCGACTAGACTCGTTGTTACTCATTCTGGATTTCTAACAACCCTCCTCACCAGGCTAGCCTAGTAGAGATGACGGTTGAACTGCTGACGACCCGACCATGCACCAGATTGTACTGAATTCCATGTTATTAGTAGTATACATGGCCTGATACACACACACACACACACACACACACACACACACACACACACACACACACACACACACACACACACACACACACACACACACATACACACACACACAGAAATATATACGCACACACACATGCACACATCTCTCAGAAACAATCGATATGCGGAATAGTGAAAATATCAAATACTTTACTCAAGTTCAACAGGTAACATTTCTCATTTATGTTGCTCATATCCCACTGTCGTAGTGCTATTTCTTTGTTATAAACCAGCTCCTTCCGTGTAAAAAGAATTCAAATAATTAAAAGGAAAAAAGAACTACATATATACATGCCTGGGTCCCAATATTGCATACATCCTCAGTTATTGTTTACTCCCACAGTGTCCCTAATCGAGCAGACCTGCTATCAAAGACGTTCTAGTCATGATAATCCCATTTTTAAAATTTCTACAGAGAATCCAGGAACACATTGTTCAACGTGTCTTTCCTTAGGTGATAGGACTAGATTTCAGAGCAATTCAGTTCTTATTTCTCAGAAGCTCCTTTCGTTGGCTCCGCATATTCGCTCATTGACTGTCACAAACACACCTGCTCACCCAGTTGATTAATTTGAACATTCTAACTACAATAATTAGAAGAGAGTCGCTAAAATAAGGAGACAGTTAAATCACGAATGAGGAGTTTTACAAAGCCACAAAAAACGGCGTGAATACAGACGATTTTTATCTTTACGATACCTAATTCTCCTTAAGTCTCCTAAATACAACTAGGCGAAACAAAATAAAGAAAACAGAAAACAAATTAATATGAATTATCTGTACTAGTTTGTTGGTTTTAGAGCTTAATTTCTATTCGTTATTTCATAATAATTTCTTCCGCTACCTTATTTGATAACCATCTTTAGATAATGTTTAGGTAATACTTCACATGGCGGCTCATTTTGGTGTCAAGCATTGTCGTTAGAAAATAGATGTTAGTGATGGTTTGCCTCAATGCATAAATCAGATAGGAAAATATTAAAGAATATATTCTAACAAATAGAAAGCTATAATTATAGAGAAGACATGAAAGCAAACAAAAAAAAAAAACTTCTTCATGTTGTTGTGGCTTAGCGCCCAGGTCAACCCTTACCGAGTAGGCAAATGATCAAAGGCTTATGGTTGAGGAGTCGTGAAGTGTTGTGTATGTAACCGAATAAAATCTAATGTATATAGGTTATGAATCGGTTTATAGAAAAAAATGTAAATCGATTTATTTGGTTATGCATGCAGTACACTACTTTCCACAGTTATTTCTAATTTTTTTTCTATGATAGATGGTCTTACTCGAAACTGTACATCTTAAACAAAAGTAACAGAGATCATGAAGAAAACGCACTTTTACACACGCACAAAAACATGAATAAATTATTTCGAACTAAAACATGAAATACATGCACACACATATGTATGTACATATGAACCAGTTACCTTAAGCATATATATATATATGTATGTATGTATGTATGTATGTATGTATGTATGCATGCATGCACACTTGTATTTACTTATTCATATATTTATATCTTAGTGCTAAAAAATATAATAGCGCCAAGAATCGGGAACAGACGTATCAAACTGCACTCTTTCTTGACGAAGAAATTAATCTGAAACGTGAGAAACGTACTCTTACAAGGGAATAAGTTATGTAATTTTACTTAGATATAGCAATACCTATTACTTTTGTTTACGATGCAGACCATAATCATATCAATCGTTCTCTCTATCGATCAATATACAGCACACTCAACCTTTAAGACAAAGTCCTAACTATGCTAGGGTAAACCTGTCTACACTGAATGGATACTTCACAATAGACACTCAAATATTTCACTGTCGTACTAAAGAATGCTTTCAAATTTATTGGTGTTGGTAATCCGAAAACTTTCACTATCAACAGCTTGTAATACAGGAGATAAGGTGCTGCAGCAATAGTTCTCTATATACTATACGTAAACCACAGCTCCTGACAACTCAGAACGATTCTACAACCGACAGAGAATTCTATGGATTGCATCGCATTCCCATGACTCAAAACACACACGCTCTAGACAGAAGCTCTCAGCACTTGACTGTCAGTAACTTGAACACACTCCTAGAAACTTCTACAAGCGCTATCACATTTGACGAGTTTCAGGTTTTCAAAAGACATGCGCAAACACCTTGTATCACTAGCGTTAGGGAAAATACAGGATACCAATAACTGAATGATTGGACACGTATAACGAACAAAGTTACTGCTCACAAAATACAAGGCTAAAAAGTACACACGGTGCGAGTGTGTGCGTGTGTGTGTGTGTGTGTGTGTGTGTGTGTGTGTGTGTGTGTGCGCGCGCGTTTTATGTACTTCTGGATTAGCGAGTGTTTACTTTACAAATAGAGAAAAACGTAATCAACGAATAGGATGGAAGCGAATTTTGTTTCACGTTTGTAATCGAATTATTCGAAGTGTGCTTGTTTGAAATGGAAGGAAGTTTGTGCTGGGTATATTAGGATGGAAATGAGCCTCACCAGATCCAGTGTGTTATGATAATGACCATGAAATTACTGTCGAAAGGCCAGTGTTAAAGTTTTGCACTTTCTTCGTTGAATCTAGAAATAATAGTCAATGCTGATTTTATTGTTATTTCCTTTCATTATTATAGTGCAGATGTATATATTATTTAATATCATTTGCGAAATAGCTATTTCAATATTGTGAGACTGACGCGGGGGTTTCTATGTAGTGGCTAGGTGCGCTAGAAAACGTAACTAAATCTCCCTCAAACTACATTCTACTGTATAGAATAAAAAGATACATTGTTTAATGTGATCTCACATACTCTTAAAAAACAGGGTGGTCCTGGATGGATTATCTTTGAGGATAGGTTTGCTCAATCATAACTAATCTAAACCTGAACAACCGCAACGATATAAATAAAGTTAAAGACTATAAGCAAAATATATACGATATTTAGTAGTGTTCATAAACATTTATTGATACAAGTCATAACGAGCATGAAAGAGCAGAATACAGCTAATATTTTCAATGCGAAATACCAAAAGAATAAAATATTTTAGATAGTATAATGAATACAATAGCTTCTCAATTTCAAAAGATGAAAAGTTTCTGTTAGCCAGCGACAAAAGCATATATGATTTGGTTTATAAGGGAAGAATCTCTGAGAAACCCTTTGTATATTCTATGTATTGGAAAGGTACAAATATTTTACACGAGATGTATTTGGTATTCACCAAGCATTGTGTTTCATTTGACGCCATTTTCTTTTATTCTAGTAACACATTACATATAACAAGTTTATGGAAACGAAACCACGCTTCAGGAAGCATCCCAGGCGTGGGACATTCCAGTAAAATGTAGTTTTTCCTGCTTCTAACTTTATGTGTTGATAGCTTTGCGAGTTAGTTTTTAATTCGATAATCTTTTGTATCGGCTCTACTTAACTATTGATGGAAGAACACTTTGTTCCGACTGTTGTAGGAAGAGTCAAAGTATGAACAAAGCAAAAGAAACCATCAAAAATACATTAGAGATATAGGGTGAAGCTAAAGAAATAAACCATCATGAATTACAGGTTTATATTTATGTAATTCTCAATAGAACATATTAATTTTTGTTTACTACGTAAGATTAGAAACTTAGGCTTTCGTAGAGATAACATGTTAACAAATGACTGTGATTATCTGCCTGTTGGATGGGAAACGACGTATGAGGGTGTGGCAATTACCTGCCGAACAACCACACAGATGATTTGTTTATAGTGATCAAATGTTTTTGTACACATAAGCTCAATACTTCCATCAAATCAACATTACCTGTACAGGTGCACCGTGTGCCATATGTCATGACGAAATGATCACAGAGCAACATGAAATGAAGTATTTTGCTCAAAAACACAGCGAAACGTCCGGTACAGAAATGTAGCCCACTATCTCGCAATTGTGAGTGCAATACCTAACCACTAAGTCATGCACCTTCACACACACACACACACACATGCATATATATATATATATATATATATATATATATTTAGATATATGTATATACATCTAGATATATACGCATATATATGTACATATATGTGTGTAAATGTATGTGTATGTATATATATTATGTAGATATAAGTGTGTGTGTGTGCGCGCGTGTGTTTGTATGTAATGTATGTATAGGTTGATAATAATTTCGAAGTTTCGCTAAACATTGCTTTTCAAACTGCGTTGGAAAACAGAACCCGCAATGCTGACGCAGGTAAATGGTACAATAAGTAGAACACATTTGTTGAAATAAATAAGCTTCAATCATCCATAAAGGATGAGAAACCAACAGTGAGAGCTGAGTTATATTCAATATACGATTGAAGCTAATAGAGAGATGACATTTTGAAAGTTTACCTACAAACCTCTGATAGAGTCCAAGGACTTGGAAACAGCTTGCTTGTGCAAATACAGTCGAAAACTCCGCATACCAGATGCCAGCTTTAAGGGGTCATCAGAAAAGAATGCGCACCGTTTCGGGGGGTCTACCTCGTGAAAGCTTTACATCGCAGCGCTCCTCCTTTCACTGGTTTCCCCCACCTACTGATTCGACTGACTAATATTCAACCTGGAGAGTATTACTTCTTCAACCAGATTTCATCGTTCTCTTTCAGCCATATTCTATGGCTTGCTCCCTCAAATCTCGCCGGGATCTCTTTTAGCGAGAAGTATCCTTGCCGACGTCTGCAGTATCCTTTCAATCTGGTTCCATTGAAGCCTCTTCAACCAACTTCTAATGGAAAGTGTACTACACTCCAACCCGCATCTATGCAGTCTTGCAGCAGCTTCTTATAACTCTTGTCTTTCCTAATCTGGGCTGCATTTTCGTGTGGGACGTTTAGTAACCAACGTTCCTTACACCATATTGTCATATCTGGCCTCTTCCTGATTGGTATTGGGAAAGGCGTTCACACCCTAAAAGATCTACTACTCCGTCTCAAGCTCCATACAAAGTCTCGCCATTCACAGTTTTCTCATGTTCTGAGTAACCGTTTTGACCTTAACAGACAAAAATTATAAACCGTTTGCTGCTATCCTTCTGCAGTTTCCTGCCATCATCGATCATTTCCATCTGCTTCTTTTCGGTACTAGAGAGAATGTTGAGGACCTCACTGTATCTCCTAGTATGTCTTTCCAACGTCATTGAGCACTTAGAATATGCTTCAGTATGCTGACTTTTCCGCATCTTGCATTTTCCGCCATTCTCTATTTTCCACTTCAGCAAATTGCGTGGGGATGGCAGTACATCATAGGTGGTTTGAAGAAGAAAGCTCAACCGTAATGTGCTTCATCTCCAGATCTCATTCCAATCCACCTTCCTTTCAACAACCTCTACTTCTCACTCGGTCATCTGACCTTCCTTTACGTCTGCTTCTCTAACTTTAATACAACCACTAACAGCGACTCTGCGCTCCTTCTGGGTCATCGTCGAAAACGGTTTAAATAGATTACAGCCAATACTTTTCCGGCTTTTATGAATTTCTCCCGCTATATATCAATGTTCAAATAATGCTACTATGCCATCAGTTTCTTTCTCTGCACACCATTTTCTTGCAGTTTTGACATCTGGTGAATTGATCTGTATTTCTCTGTTTTCGGTCTCCCTCAGCATTATGAACGTTCACTTCATTCCAGGTTTAACGTTTTGAAATATCTTTAGCATTTCATATTATTAGCGAAGCTCAATTAAAAATCAAATTCCTTACTCTTATTGTGAACCTTAACAAATCATAATATGCATCCGATAAAAGTAAATAAATAGTATAATAATAATTAATAATATTTTGTAAGTTAACAGACCACACGAAAAGTATTCTAAAGAATTTAGTTTAAAATGTGTCCTTCAAACTATCTACTTCACCTTCTAGTGAGCGGCTTTCTGGTGAAACAGCGAACGAACTGAACATATAATATATACCTTGAACGTATTATCAAGTCCCATTAAATGTTGAAAGATGCAGACAGAGTAGTATAATCAACACTTTGACAGTAACGTATATGCATTAGCTACCGCTAGTTCTATAGAAACATTGCACGTCAAGTCAGAAATACCATAAGCCTCTTCAGCGAAAAATATTAAAACCTTTTATTCGACCACGTACAATTTTACACAGACACTTGATAATTCCGATCTTTCCAAATTAAAAGAAAACGTTCAACTACCAAAATACTCCAAATTATAACTGTATAAGCATCACTGTCCGGCCATTCTTAGGAAATTGCAAGTCAAATGCACCAGTCTATTATGCTACACTAAACACTGACTCGAATGCCCTATCATGTATAGATCTGATTAATTCTTTAAAAATAAATTTTATCATTCACACATTTACGAACTTGATCAGAAAAGTCAATACCGCACTTCCCTTTATATATTTACTGGATTTTTTTTATTAAACAGTATAATCAAAAATTAGTGTTAGTTCTATATCTTGGAATCATATGGAATCCGATTCTCCAATGTCCATGTACTCAATTAAAATTAGGTTCATCTTTTGGATACAAGATTGCTAGACTTTTAGACACTTTAAGCCAGTTATATCTGCAAATAGAACATAATTGTTTCTTATAATTTATCACATAAGCCAACAATACTTTTTAATATATTGGTAAAAATTTAATAGCCTTTTTATCCGATCATTTCTTTTCATATTACAAACAGATAGATAATCAATTCTTCCAACATAGCATTCATCACCACCCACAATGTATAACTATAACTGATAGGGGCTTCTCAATCAATATGGCTCCTCAACTTGGTAAAATTTCAACATCCTATAAAACGAGAATTTTGACCTTAATAAAACGTCATCTTTTACTACATTCAAATCAAGATCCAATGTGTGTTCATTTTGAATCATTTTAAAATGATTTAAATAGCAGGAGGTTGAGTATTTAAATATTCAAACCATTGCTAATAAATTATTATTAAACAATAACTCCATTAATTTTCTTTTTATGAGTGTCTTTTGCATTTATTTTAGACGTTCAATGTTTTTGCATGTTTTAATTTCAATTTGTTCTACTAGTGAATTCTACAAATTAACTACTATAAATAATGTTGATATCTAATCCATATCTAATACTGGCTTGTATACACACACACATACACACACACATACACACACACATACACACACACACATATACACACACATATGCACACGCGCCGCACGCATGTTCGTACATTTAGATATACATTACATTACATGCATTACGTAACATACATACATTCATATATACATTCATACAAACATACATACATTTGGACCTCAGAACTCTCTACATTCAATAAAACAGTAGCCTACAATGTGTTTGAAGTGCCAGTACTCATACCAACATTTGGGTTGTTTGATTGGATGCTTGATGAGATCCGAGCCATTGATGTGAAAACCCGAAAAATGCTAACACATAATTTCCACATAAACAGTGATGTACACCGCCTCTACCTAAAGCGAAAACACGGCAGCAGAGGCTAACATCGATCAAAAATGCCTTTGAATGTCGTATCATATCCCTTCGGCAACATCTTTAAACTACCAAGTGTCGAAGTGCATCCTTTGACCAAGTTTGCATACATGTGGCTGATAACATTATTTAAACATATATATGAGCATATCTAGATATGCAACAATATGCATGAGAATACATACATAAAACAAAACATACAAATCTGCACATATACATATAAACAAACATACTTACAAAAATACCTTGTTGTTGATGTTGAAATTCCAATGAAGGAGCCTTTGATCTCGGTTAGAAACCGGCTCTTTCTCTATTGGCAAGGAATCTTAAATAAAACTGAACAATGACACGAATACATACACACACACATACATATATACACATTAGATATACTAATCTCACCTCCTAGATATTTTTGTAATCTGAAGATATTATCTCTGTCATCTTATACAGCTAAATATGCCCAACATATTTATTAGATGAACATTTCAGTTTTATAATTATTTTTAATTTCACCCTCTGGGGCCTTTTCTTTCCCATATACTCTTAATACCACCTAAATGTAATTATTTAGCTATTTTTTATAATATCGTATGCTTATTCTGTTTCAGTTTTACGTATCTATATATAGGCAGAAAATCTATAGATACATCTACAAGAGATTTTGTATGTCATCTTGTGTTTACCTCAAGTGTTGCGGGTTTTTTTTAAACAAAACAAAACTTTTGCTTTTTATATTTCAATAACAGTTCTGTTCTATATATATTAAAAATTGTCCTTGAGTGACAACTGGCAATTTTCCCATACTGTATTTATCCGAACCTGTCATTATATTTCATTATATGAAAGCCTTGCTTTCTATAACTTGCAAATTTTGTTGTTTTCTTACATCATAAATTCAACAAAAGTATATGACTGTTAATTCGATTGATCGTTCTCCACTACTACCTATATATATATATATATATATATATATATATATATATATATATATATATATATATATATATATACATATATATATATATATATATATATATATATATATATATATATATATATATATATATATATATATATATATATATATATATATATATATATACATATATATATATATATATTATCTCCCTTTCTTATTTGTTTCAGTCATTCGACGTTGGTCAACCTGGGGCTATAATAAAAGGCACTTTCCCAACGTGTCATACAGTGGAACTGAACCCGAAACCACGTGATTGCAAAGCACCTATATATATATATATATATATATATATATATATATATATATATATATATATATATATATATATATATATAAAGCTAAATCAAGGATATAAATCCTCTTAAAGAGCTGTCAGCATCCCAGTTCCTCGGTTATATCCAGTGTATCGGAAAAAACCCAAAGATGCTAGCTTAGTATTGTTAGACCTGGGTATATTATTATTTATTATTTTTTATGTACGAGAAAAAGAAAGCGGAGAAACTGACATATAGACATCAATTTATTGGAACATAGTACAATTCCGAGCTATATCAAACTTAATTTCGCCTACAGCTGTTTCCATGACCAATTGAATCAATTTGAAAAATTAAATTAAATTAAATTGAATAAAATTTCCATATCGAATATCCTTGATTAGGTATTTCATCAGGGGAAGAATTTAATAGAAAGGAGCTGCATTCCCATGTGTCGTTTGACTCTTGATAAACCGAGATATGTGCATTTCAGCAACCAATGTATTTAAAAATATCGTTACTTATGTATATGTAAATGCAAACTTGTTCAATGCATTTTTACACGTGAGCAAAAAAAAAAACCCAGAGTATCCATTAGTTAGATTAAGCGATATTTCGATACGATTACTTTAAACTAGAAGCTAGAGAAAAAAGAAACAAAAAACATTATTCCTAAATTACACTATTACTTATGATAGATCGAAATGTCATTAATGTATTTCATCACGTAAGAAATTTAATTATAACTCACCCAGTTGCAATCTAGAAATTATAGTTAAAAATATAAATTATTATTATCATTATTATTTTTTTTATACTTTAAGGCTATAGTTATATATGTAATATTTACATTACATATTTTTGCGTGTGTATGTTAATGGTTTGAAAGGTATCAGACGATGACGACTATTATGGCACTCAGCAAAGCTGAGTATAACCAGAAGTTAAATTATTATGCACAAAATGTCAACCACGCTGGCTTTAATAACATGGAACTTACGATAGCTAAAACTTCAAAGGACATAATAGACATAGAAATAAGGATAGAAAAAACAATAATAAGAAGAAACGTCCTATAGATAAAAATGATGTGCAGAATATGAAAATCAATTTACTGCATCGTACATAGGATAATGCTCATGAAATTAGTAATACAAATAATGGAATTGAAAGACACACTCTGTATAAATATAAGATTAAAATATTTGAAACTTATAATGTACCTTCTGATAAGAATAATATTATTTGGATCATTATTCCATTTGTTAACCAAACTAAGAACAATTTAGTTGGATCTTTATACAAACTATCTTCTATACATTTTACCAAAGTAAATAAATATTATGATGTAATTTACGCCGATTTTCTCTGTGTGGCTTTTTCTGTTTCGAAGAATATGTCCCAGATTATTACTTCCGTTAAGGAGGGGAAATTATCAAATTTTTATAACAATAATTACTCGATTAAATGCAACAAAAATACTCTAGGAAATAATGTTAGTGAAAACTAAAAACAAATAATTTTTCTAATGTACAAGGGGAAACAACCCATTTAAAATCTCTATGAAGAATAGAAGTAAGGCTATAAATAATAATCATACTAGATCTGATCACATAATTCTTAACAGTAATATGAATAGAAATGAAAATATATATTGTGGTCGTAAAGATAGAAGTAACTGTTTGTTTAATAATTATAGTAAACAAAAAAAAACGTAGTGTATAGATGTAAAGTGAATACTGAAGGTATGATTTTTTTACATCAGTGCTACACAAAACTATATCAAGAAACGTATCGCTAATCACAATTATACATTTAATAATAAAAATAAAACTTCTTATAGCAGTCTTAGTAAATTTATTAAGGGCTTAAAGGACAAGAATAAAATGTTTACTGTGCAGTGGGAGTTAACGAGCAGAGCTAGTGCCTATAAAATTGGTAATGCCTTTTGCTTTCTTTGCATAGAAGAATTATACCAAATCTTAAATTTCAAACGCAGACTCCTTAATATAAAGAGAGAGGTGGTATATCCTGTGTTCACGCTTATAAAAATGTTTTCAAAAACTAAGTTACCAACACTATAGATTTTGGCAGTATCTCAGGACCAATATACTAACAAGTAGCAGTATAGCCCGGCGTTACCCAGGATTAAGTTATGTTTATTAAGCTAATCAAGCACTTTGTTTCAAACCAAACTAAGTAACACGGACGTGAAATTTCAACGAAATCCGTTGAAATTGGTAAACGTTTGACTGAAAATGGGTTGCAGACAATTTGATTAGGAAATCCCATAAGGAATCGGTTTATAGATTTTTCTACTCATCGATTTTTTTCCGGAGAACTTAAAGCATTAAAAAATCCCATGAGTCCTAAGTAACGCTGGCATTACGTTTGAACAAAATACATCAAAATTGATAAAAATTATGGTTGAAAATGGGGTGTAGCTAATTTTAGTGGGAAATCCTATAAGGAATCGGTTTATGGATTTTCATCCTGATTGAATGGAAAACCCCATAAGGAATCAGTTTATTGATTTTTTTACTCCAAATAGGATTTAACCGAACACAACATTGCTGATCCAAAAAATCTATATTTATACTTTAAAGTTGGTTTTTACACCCAACCCAGTTCTGCAGAATCAGTGTCGTGACAGGAGCGCATGGGGTGGGAGTTTGGCCGGCAGAGTTTGTTTTGATCAGGTTGTACAAACCGACCCTTTTCAACCCACTCCCTTGGCCCATGGGCTGAGAGCCTTTCAGGCAAGGAAAATAGAACGTCCAAAAGGGTTCCCGATCGTCTGTGTCAGACGAGGTTATGTTCGGATCACAACTAAGTCTTAACCTAAGCCTTAGCTAACCTAGCGTAAGGGGGCTCGGGAGCCTCTAAAAGGCAGCGACTAATTCCGATCTAGTCCTAACCTCTCCTAGAGGTATTATTGGTCAAGGCTGTATCGAAGATATGCATTAGAGAAGGTTGCCTCGGAGATCTGCATTGGAGAAGGTTGCATCGAAGGTTTGCATGCTATTACATACATATATATATATATATATATATATATATATATATAATAACGAGCCATGTAATTCACACTCAGGAAAATTTATTTCAGTAAAATGTTAGGAGAGGGTAAAATTTCCGAGGCTTCCACCTCACCCCACCCCGTTTTTCGGACCCCAAAAAGGATTCTGTGGCATATTCATATTCAACGGAAAAAAAATTCCCAATGATTCCGGGATAGGTGTCCTCTCTCGCCCCACCCTCTTTTTTCCGAACGAAAATAAGAGATTTGAAGCATATTTGGAGGTCAGGATTCTTGATTCCACGCAAAAAAATCCGATTCTTTTTTCTTCGGGAAAATCGTGCGGGTGTTAATCTAAAACTTTACTCTTTGTTTTTCTTTATCGCCATTTCTAGACAGGGGACTTAACTCAGGTTAGCAAACTTACGGATTTCACCGACGTGGAAATTGGTAAACGTTATGGCTGAAAATCGATTTTTACCGCTATCCGTGGGTGCCTCGGAGAAAATAAGTTGACCAAAATACAGCCATGGTTGTAACCAATGTCCTCCAAAAATTGGAGCTACATGCGTGCTAATTTGTGGACGTGCATAAATGACATTCACGTACACACACACACATCCTGCCTTTTATAGATACAGATTATAACTGTAAAGATTAGTTAATTCTTAGTAAATATCATATTAATCGTAAAATATAAAATAAATGATAAATATGAAAATAAGGTTTTATTTAGAGGTAACTCTATCATATAAAGATTAAAAGTATTTTAATTTAAGTACGTTTCTTAGGAATCTGTGATTAATATATTTTTTAAAATTAATTGGTAGTCATAAGGTAAAGATACTACGTATTAATTCAATAATGATTTTAATTATTATTAATTTAACTAATTTTGATTTGTTAACGTTAGGGCTTTCCCCAATTAAACTCGTGTATATCTGTTCACACTATTATGTAAATAAATATATTATGCACAAATATTGATGACGTAATATTCAGCTATGATAATTAGTAATTAGTTTTCATTCGTCATCGTCTAGTCGCTTTCAACATATCAACACACACACATACGCACAAATATGTAATGTAAATATTACATATACTTAACTATGGTTTTAAAATTTTTTAAATTATAATATTAATAATTATAATTTATTATTTAACTATAATATTTGGATTGCAATTGGGTGACTTATAATTAAATTTCTTAACTGACTAAATACATTAATGACATTTCGATCTATCATAAGTAATAGTGTAATTTAGGAAGAATGTTTTTTTGTTTCTTTTTCTCTAGCTCCTAGTTTAAAGTAATCGTATCGAAATATCGTTTAAGCTAACTAATTGATATTTTTTTGTGCGTACGTGTACATATGCATTAAACAAGTTTTCATTTACATATACATAAGTAACCGTATTTTTAAATACATTGGTTGCTGAAACGCACATATCTCAGTTTATCAAGGTCAAACGACACATTGGAATGCAGCCTCTCTCTATTATATTCTTCCCCTGATGAAATACCCAATCAACGATATTCGACATGGAAATTTTATTCAATTTAATTTAATTTAATTTCTCATATTGATTCAATTGGCTATGGAAACAGCTGTAGATGAAATTGAGTTTGATATAGCTCAGAATTGTATTATGTCTCAATAAATTGATGGCTATATGTCAGTTTCGCTGTTTGTCTTCTTTCATACATAAAAAATAATAAATAATAATATACCCAGGTTTAACAACGATTTCTCCCACACTTATTCTCTACTCTTTATGTTAGAAGTCCTTATATCTACACGGTATTTACCCTTCCTTTACAATGGACACTTCCCTTCAGAAATTGACATGTTTTACCTCTACACTGAACATATGTCAGTCTTTCTTTGATTCTAAAGACCTTTATTTGTAAAATCATTCACCATACAGCATATTCTTGCTTATCTTCATCTTTTCAGGATCCTTAACATCATTAACCCGTTTCACGGTAGGCTTCATCGTTCGTTCTGTTTCACACTCTTACCTCTCCCTTGGACGACTTTAGATGAGTCCACTCAGTGGCAATTATTTGAACCAGGTTTGAGGATAATTTCTTACCTTTCTGAAACTTTAAAGGTAGAAAGAGATTGGTTGAAAAAGCACTTGAGATACATTTTCAACGTTTTGAAACTTTGTCGTTAGATTAAATTCCGAAATAATTTCAGGTCGTATTTCGATATTAGCGAGGGGAATTCAAAATGTAGGCCTCAGTAAATTAACCAAAACTAGGTGTCGTCCAGATAGAGGAGTGCAACGTTGACTAATTATATAATGAATTCTAAGTTGGTATCATAGTGATATGGTTCATAATGAAAGAACAAGCAAAAGTTTTAGAAATATTTAACAAAGATGTTACAATGACCTACAGAAAGCAAAAAATATATGAAGAACAATCCAACTTAATAACAAAGTCGTCTATATTTAAATTGTATACTGAGTTGATAATAAAGCCATGTTCATTCAATTCAAAAGAGAAATTATTGATCACTCTTATGCAAACATCTTGGTAGGCTATTATATTTTGCATTCATAATGACAACAATAAATAATACATATTTTATATCTACTAACAGCCAGTGTTACCAGAAAGCGAAATGTTTTTGTTGAACATAGCATTGATATAGTCTATATTAAATTTCACTCTAACAATTTCTTAAAGCTTTTGTTGCAAACTCTGTCGCGGACAAATGTTTAAATTGACGCCTAAATCTCTGAATGAAATCGGAATTGGGAAATAATACTATTTTATTGATTGTTACTTTCTCTAAAGACAATAATTTCTAGTCATTGAGAAACATTGACAGTATACTAGACCGTTTGATATGTTTCTTTGTTTCTTTATCGTGTCTAGTAGTCGTTATTACAAACCGGTTCGCTCCTAGCTCTAAACAGGTTTTGGGCATGTCTATTGCTTAAAATCAAATCTAAACTTTTCAATTCATGCCTCCAATTGGGATACATTTTTCAATGGCTTCGTTAAACAATTCAATGTGAAGAGATGTTATTTTCTCGTACGTCCTATGTATGTTTAATTGCTTCCTTCATACATAATATACAACACACACACACACACACACACACAAATATATCTCTCCTTAAAACATTCGTGGGTGATAACAATAACGTTTGTAAGTATTAGCAAAAATATTCAAGTTAATATAACAACGAAGCATACATAAAAACAATGGGAGTGGGATCACTTTTAAGAGAGATGTCCATTCTTCTTAGAAAATAAGTGATTAACCCAGGTTAGAGAATTAATAAGTACTTTTCCTTTAAATTTATACGCAATAGACGCAAAGTCGAATCACTATGAAATGAGTAAATAAAAGTGGAGAAATATGTTAATATTTATCTAATAAATCAAGGATGTAAAAGGATTTAAGCTTTATGCAAGTATCCTAAAAATGATCTTACCAAAAACTTATGTCCTGAAATACCTATGTTACATATAAAATGATCTCAATCAAACATTGTAAGAGCAATTAAATAAGATAATTAAAAAGATATATTAACTATTTTGGGATAGAAAAGCTTTCCAGTTTTGATGAATATCATGTATATAAAATATGTATATGTATACATATGTGTGTGAATGTATATATATATATGTATATATATATATATATATATATATATATATATATATATATATATATATATACACACACACACGCTTTTACTCTTTTACCGGTCTCAGCCATGAAGCTGCGGTCTTGCTGATTTCCTCAGTCTGGGGTGTTTCACATTACCACTCCTGTATGTTCCTTAGTCCCAGCTTTTAATCCATTTGGTGTATATATATATATATATATATATATATATATATATATATAGAGAGAGAGAGAGAGAGAGAGAGAGAGAATTGATTGTTGAAATTCACGAAATTTACGGGGGCCATAACACGGTGAAAATATACGCAAATATAGACAGGTGACCAAGTTGATATTTTATAGAATTAGAAGCCTCTTGTAGCCAACAGTGTTAGTGTTGCTTTTGTGGTTTTCTTTGTTTAACCACAGGTCAATCCTGATTTAGAAAACACTTGAAAGATGTTTCAACCTATCCTGTTCTTTCTATATATTATCCAACGTACCAGTGCTGGATTAACCCATTAAGCAAAATAATCACCACAGAAATGAAAATGGTTTACCGCACGAAAGAAATCACTTTAAACTTGCTAAAATAATATTCGTAATGCCTCATCTCTTCTTAGTATAGAAGCAGAAGTTTTACGCAAAATTAATTTTAACAATACCATCGAAGACTTTGCAATTAATAAAACAAACGAAGAGAACACTTTTCAAATATAAATAAAGTGGAAGCATACAAAAATAAACATTATTTTCCATGTTAGTGTTAATTTTGTTTCATTTTGAAAAATAGAAATTTATTCTATGGGTTTTTATTGTTTACATTTTGAGTTATTTTTGTTTACATTTTGAACCCTTTACATATACTTGAGGGCACCAAAACCTTTTAAATGCTTAGGGCTTCTATGGGTCTTAATCCGGCCTTGCAACGTAACCTTCCTTTTTACTAGACAGAAGGGTCAAGTTTAATGAATGGCTCATATCATAACATGCGACACATTTTATGAGAAGTACTTTAATAAACGCATGTAAGCCTAACTAAATGCCAGAAGGCATTCTACGATGCCGCTATCCATTATCGCTGTTATGGTACTAAAATTTGTCTATAACTTCCGTAGAAAAATGGCAGATGTAAAACACTGGACTAAATGATTTGAAAATATGTTTCAGCTTCAACTATTCTGAGTTCATATCCCATTCCCGTTTACATTGTAGTTTAGACATAAATTAAGTGCAATGAAACAATATCTACCTATGTTCGTTCTCTCGACTATACTAGTTCCGTTTCAAAAATTATTTGCTCAAAAGAAATACATACATACGGAAATATATCTACGGTTTAGAATAGGTTTTCAGAACAAAATGAAAGTTTGGTTGTCATTATGAAGGAAAGAGTGGGATTATGGCAAATATAGTTATTTTGGCGGCGGCGGTGGTGGTGGTGATGCTGCTGCTGTTGGCGATGGGGTCAGGATAATGATGAAACGATGATGAAAGCAGTAGTCAGGGTAAGGCTATTTATGTTAGATAGATACGTAATACATATTGATATACTCTGTGTATCTACGCATATTTATATGTATATATATACAATTAATATATCTTTGTGCTTGTGTGTATTGTATGTTAGTGCTAGATACAATGCCAAGGTACTGGCATCGAATAGGGTTGTCGGTAGGTATGCACATAATATTGAAACATTAAAGTAGGAAAGATGAGGCAGACAATGAATAAGGTTAGTAGAGCTGATAATGTTAGTATCTAATGTCATTGAAGTATAGATTAATCAACAATTCACTGTATAGCTTCAGAAGTTTCCAGAAATGTCTACCATTAGAATTGTAGCTTCGGTTCCACATCTTTTTCATTCGTCATTGCTTTATTAACCTCAGGAGAAAGCAAGAATGATATACGGGCGGAGTTTACCTTAGCATCAATAAAAACGAATAATGGCAACATCAAACGCTTTAATAAAGAAGATAGTTTACACTTTTACCTGTAACTGTGGCAACAGTTATTTCTTACTTGCGTAGCGTTTCGCTTTGATACGGAAATGTAAGTTATGATCGTAGTGTGTATGTCTACATCTATGTATGTATGTATGTGTGTGCATGTGTGTCCGTGTGTCCAGGGAATCAGATGAAAGGAATTTAAGTCCGGCCGCGGTAACCACTGGACTAGAACACATGATTTCTATGCGAAATATATTGAAAAAAGATCAGATATTCAGAAATGGAAAAACATGTAACTACAATCACGAATATATGATCGATATATATATATATATATATATATATATATATATATATATATATATATACAGAGAGAGAGAGAGAGAGAGAGAGAGAGAGAGAGAGAGAGAGAGAGAGAGAGAGACAGACAGACATGAGCATAAGTATCCACACTTATATCCATGCATGTTGTGCTACGTGTAACACACACGTATGTGTATACATACATACATACATACATACATACATACATACATACATACATACATACATACATAAAGACTACTCGGTCCCATAGAATTTCTGCTAGTAATGCAAATAATTCTGCAAAAGCATCACATTTCCGATACTGACAATTTCATCTGAATGTTTTTTGAGCATCTTCGTGGCTCACATCCAAACAGCACAATGGTAGTTAGTAGTTATTGTAGATCGTATAAGTGCCTTAATTTGTAAATCCCTGCTAGATGTCTTTGCTTAAGAGATAGGCGTCTAAACAGGCCTCGCAACTGAGTCTGCCCAGTGAGGAGAAGGTATGGGCACTCAGCAGTTTGGAGAGTGACACTAGCATTACAAAATACAAGGGAAGCGAAGTTGCACCAATATTTAATTCTACACCGGACCAGTCGGGTACCAGATAAATAACGGCCAGGTATCTCATTTAATTGATGCAGGATAGGGTTCGAAAATTACTTTACTTCTTTGCAAACATCTGAAATTTAAACTCACAAAGAAAGAGATCATTGGAGCATAGGATATCAGAACTCTACGAGTAACAATTAATGTGGAAGAACTGGATAACCGTTACTATGACTACAGTCTACTAGCCAAAATTTATGCGCATAAATTTAAAAAAGAGAACAAAATACCGTTTGGGTTGGCTTGCGTGGACAAAACGAAGAGGTAAATCACATCTTCCTACTAATGGAGTCATAAGCTCCTTTTCCATTGGCTGATATAACAAAAGAATCCCTAAAGTACGCTGATTTGACTAATCGGAACCGGTGTAAATCATAACTGTAGTAGGGCTCTGACAGTGAAATCATACTAGTGAGATGTAGGAGAATATGATGAAATTAAAATTTGGACGGGGAGGGGGGGGCAGTCAAAAACATTGTTATAGGCCATGTATTTGACATCCCTGTTCTATGCAGCCATTCGACCTACTAAGAGTAGTAAACAAATATGACGGAAATTTCATCAGCTTATGTAAATTTGAAACACACACACAAGAAATGAGATGACAAGTTTTGCTATGTCTTTGCTTTTTGATCAGGGTTGAACTGGGGATAAGTAACAGCAGCAGAAATATAATATACGAGCCAAATAGGGAGCCATTACGTAATGGCTCGACTTGGTAAAAGTGGCAGTTACATTTTTCGTCATCTTAGGCTTTATCATCTTGACGGAATGGTCATGGATGGGATGCTTTTGACCATATCCTTGCTCAATCAGTTTTGCCATTGATCTATGCAACAAAATAAGAGATTGATAATTGTTTTTCTTTCTTTTATTTTTAACAGAACAAAGTGTTGTTCAGTGTTGTGGTTTCCCAAATTGTTGTTGAGTTAAAACAAAGAAGAAGTAAGAAATCTTCCTCAATTATTTCAACAACCAAGAGAAAGGCACTTGAAAGATAATTACTTTTTAATTTTTTTCTGGTATATAAAAATTAACACTTCCAGTTGAGTTATAATAAATGGCTGCAGTTTACTTCCTGCTCTCTCTCTCTCTCTCTCTCTCTCTCTCTCTCTCTCTCTCTCTCTCTCTCTCTCTCTCTCTCTCTCTTTCATCAATGGCATTCATCATAATACTTGATTGAAGCAATTATAACAAATAACAACAACAAAAAAAGAAGAAAACGCATGAAATTAAAGTTATGAATAGTGCATGTGGAAACCATTCTTTTCATTGTTCTCTCTTATCGCAAATACTCCAGAATAACGAAGCTAAGTCGCTATTAAGGAAAGTGTAAGGAGGTCGAGACATTCCTTGAAGAGGCTCTTGTTCTTTATTTTGTTTTTCTTTACAGAGATAGTTTTGTTTTTGAATGAGAAATAGATAGAAATTGAGGATAAACTATCAGATTATATGGTAAAAATGGAGCCAGCTGTTCCAGTTGTTGAGTAGTTCGTTTAAACGAATCAGAGATGTTAGAAGATAACAGACTTGAAATGACAAATACCTTTAAGTGGTTTCCATTTCATTGTAAGCATGCTTATCTGACAAAACTTCACATAATGATCTTTGTGTGTGCAAAATTCAAATTTCATTCCTTGACCTTAGATTCATAAGTGATTCCTAATCATTATCATCGATGGGTTTTTTGTTTGTAAGTTTTGTTTTTGTAATTTAGGATATTGTAATTATTTAAAACAGTTTAGCACCGGAAACATTCATCTCTATCGTATGACGTGTGCTTAAATGTGAGAGTTTGTCAGAATGTTTTAATGTCAGACTCAGCAAATATGTTACAAAAGAAAATATCCTAACATTGGATCACAACAAGTAACCTTAGATGCCAAGAACCCTACCATCCACCTACAACAAGTAACCTTAGAAACCAAGAATCCTCCTCAGTATCCTAGCTGTCCCTAATAATACTGTGTTCTGGAGCTGTACTAAACTGGACTTTATGCCTATTTCCTCTATCCATCTGTTCAGATCTTTAGGGATAGTTCCCTTTGCACCTATAACTACTGGGATGCATTTTACCCGCACTTTCCATAGTCTCTGTAATTCAATAGGTAGGTCCTGGTACTTTGCTATTTTTTCTATTCTTCTCATACTAATGTTTTCATCATTTGGGACTGTAAATTCAATTGTCTGGTACTTTCTATTCTCTTTATTTAATGCTACCAAATCGGGCCTTCTATCTTTTATTACTAAAGTCGTATCCTCAGCCTCCCATGTAAACTACTGAATTTCTTTAGCTAGTACCCTTTAACTAGAGCTGGTCCTGAGCCCTTCCAATTCTGCGTTTTCCCTAACACTTTACTCATTAATGCACTAGTTAGTCTTAGATATGACTGCTTCTCACTCACTACTTCTTCCCTCGCTTTCTTTAACCATACTGCATCTCTATTATGATTGACTGGCTTACCCCATGTGTTACTCCAGAACTTTCTAGCTTCTTCTGCTTTAGGTCTCTCATTTTCAGCACTTCTTTCTCCATTGTTTATTTGGTTATAAAGTCTCCTCTGGTATGTCTCAAATAATCTATTCTGTTGATACTGATTTATTCTTTTCTCATATCTGGAGAGCTTGCCTTCTACTGCTATAATACGCTGTTTTAACTCTTCTACTACCGTTCCAAATCCTCTCTTTTTGACTAAGTATCTTCTCTCGAGGGAAGATTTGCATCTTGTGTTTCGTAACTAATTCAGTTTCCAAGCTTCTGTTCTTCATTTTAATTTTTAGTCTCCTTTTCCACATTTGCTCTTTTTAATCTTTCCCTGTGAGATGTCTAATCTTCTGATGACTAGTGCTCCTCATGCATAAAGAAGGGTCTCCTATATTTTTAGTTTCTATCCTACTGACAATAGAATCTGCTTTCCTAGTCATTTCTAGAAGTTTCCTCCTGTTGGTGCCTCTTTAATACTGGCAATCTTTTTCTTACTTCTTTACTCATTACTTCCTGCAACTTATCTAAAATCTTCTGATCTTCCTCACTTAAATCACTTAAGTCACTGGTGCCAGTTGTCCCTTCCTTATTGGTAATGCTATTATTATTTTTTCCTTTAGATTCTTCTTTGGTTTGAGTTGTATCTCTTATGCTGTTGTTTGTCTTTCCTACTGCCTGGTATTTCTTTTTCAGTTCTTTTGTGATCTCTCCGACCGCCACTCGTCATCCACTTTCTTCACCTAATAGCATTAGCTTGATCAATTAATCTCTGTTCAGTCACTTTGAACATCCCCTTCTCTACCCAAAGTGTTAACACCCGTTTTTTATAGCTCCTTCTTTTAGGTTCACATTCTAAGTAGCACTGTATCACTATCCTGTTTTCTTCGATGGTCCACTTCCTTCCACCTTACTCTATTATCTGTTGTTGCTGTATTAGGATAACAGCTGTGGTCAGTCTACATCGTTACTGAACCACTGCCGAGAAAGAGATCTTCTCTTAATGGTCCAGCTTCATTTTCGATGTTACAATCAGACTTTCATCAGAAACTCCTGTTTCTCGTAAACTGATGTAAGGTAACGTTCGTCACCATCATTATCACCACTATTATTTTTCGACATCTGAAAGTTTCAAGCAACTTTCTTTTGCATCATATGTTGCACCTCTGTGCTGTGAGGTGGTGCGTACTGCCTTTATTATTATTCACCTTTTAAGCAAAAACTCTCTAATACATTCGTTTATGTCTTTCAATTGAAACACTGTGAATCATTTTGGAGATTTATTGTTTTAATAACAAGTTTTAAAATATGGATAATCGCATGTGGGGCGCAGCACGAGAGCGTCAGCGTAGAAGAAGAGAACGGTTGCGCGAGGAACAGCGGGTGGAAATAAGGAATCAAAATCGCGCCGGGATGAGACAGAGTAGAAACGAAATAAGCCAAGACGACAGGAAGCGTGTCCTACGGCATAGAAGGGAAAGAAATCAGCAAAGGATAGAACAAATGAGCCAGGACCAAATAAAAGTGTATTTTCAAAATAAGAAAGATAAAGATCAACAGAATCGAGAACTCGTGAGTCAAGAGCAAAAACAGCTGTACTTAGAAAGTATGAGAAACAGAGCTGGATCTCACTCGGCATACCAGCAAACCACATAATCGCACCAGCCAGCATCATCACCTCCTCTAAGCCTGTCATACACACACACACACACACACACACACACACACACACCTACACACACCTACACACACACACACACACATATATATTTATATATATTTCTGTTTATCCCCCACTACCATTGCTTGACAACCGATGTTAGTGCGTTTGCATCCCTGTAACTTATCTGTTCAGCAGAAGAAACTGATAGAATAAGCACCAGGCTTACAGGGAATAAGTCCAGGGGGTCAATTTCTTCGACTAAAGACTGCTGCTCCAGCATAGCCACCGTCATACGACTGAAACAAGTAAAAGAATAAAAGAATACGAGAAAAACGTTCCATACCTCTAAAGCAAGAGAGTTCTCTGAATATGTATAATGTATTTTAAGGCTAAATAGTCGTTCTGTTTACGTTTGCGTAACTGTGATATTTTGGATGGATTATATAGTTATCAGTTTTACACTGAAATTTTGGTAGTTGGGGGCCAGTTGATTACATCGACCCCAGTGCGCAACTGGTACTTATCGACCCCGAAAGCATGAAATGCAAAGTCGACCTCCGCAAAATTTGAGCTCAGAACGTAAAGACAGACGAAATACTGCTAAGCATTTCGCCCGGCGTGCTAACGATTCTGCCGGCTTGCCGCCTTTAACTGTCACAATATGGAAATATTTCTCATGGCAACAGCACACAATTTACAGATGCTTACATTTTTTTCATATTTTCCGTGAACTTTTCACGGATCCAGCTAGTTATTATTATTATTATTATTATTATTATTATTATTATTATTATTATTATAGGTGGTGAGCTGTCATAATCGATAGCACATCTGATCGGAAAAAATGCTACGCAACACTTCTTCCAGCTTTACATGCTGAGTTGAAATTCCGCCGAGATCGATCTTACCTTCCATCCTTTCGGATTCGATAAAATAAGTATCATTTGAGCATTGGGGTCGGTGTAATCAACTTATCCCCTACCTTAATATTGGTAGCCTTGTACCAAAATTTGAAACCATTATTATTATTAAGGCGGTGACCTGGCAGAATCGTTAGCATGCTGGACAAAATGCTTAGCGATATTTCTCCCGTCACTACGTTCTGAGTTCAAATTACGCCGAGGTCGACTAAGCCTTTCATCAATTTAGAATCGATTAAATAAGTACCAGTTACGCACTGGAGTCGATGTAATCGACTTAATCCCTTCCCCCAAATTTCAGGCCTTGTGTCTACAGTAGAAAGGATTATTATTACTTCGTGCCTACATCAAGATGTTCCACTTTCCACGCGTCTTTTGAGTCACTTTTCCAAATATTGAAACAACAAAAAGAATGAAAAATATTCAGATGACCATCATTTGAATTGATCCATATTCACAGACAGAAGACTCCACATCATGTTGCCATGCCATTTTGAAACTTCTGTTTAGATCAAATCCAACGCGTGAATTCCGAGCCATTTGATCAATTTTCTGTGGTTCCAAATTCATGTGTGGCATTAGAGAGATTTTTACTAGTCTTTGATTTCTCAATTCTATGCAGATAGATTCTGGAGAAACATCTGCAGAAAATGTGGATAATTTACAGCAATCGATTCGATAATCCACGGCTCCATTTCAGTCCTTATTTCCCATTAATAACATAAAATAAAATATATAATCAAGTTTGTTGACTGAAAATATTCTTACATTTTCTCTTTCTTTCTCTCTCTAGTACATTTTGTAACTGTCTCGCTCTCTCTCTCTTTCTGTCCCTCTGGTTCATTCTCTATGTGTCTCTAGCGTATTCCCCCCCTCTTTCTCCCCCTCTCTATCCCAGCCCACCTCTCTCTATAGTTCGTTCTGTGTTGAGTTGGGTGACGATAGCTTGTTCTGTTTATTCTCTTTCCATATTTGTTTGCATTTGTTTTTCTACAGCTTATTTTGCGCGCGCGCATGCGTGTTTATGCGTGTGTGTGTGTGTGTGTACGTGCGCAGCGAGTTCATTCTGTCTACCTATATAAGGTTGGTCACCGGTTTCGTTAGACAGCTTAACTAATGAAGCGGACGAACGGCAAAACTTCGAAGTCCCTGTCATTAATATTCTTTTCTACTCTAAGCACAAGGCTCGAAATTTTGGGAGAGGGGGCCAGTCAATTAGATCAACCTCAGTACGCAAATGGTACTTAATTTATCGACAGCGAAATGATGTAAAGCGAAGTCGACCCCGGCGGAATTTGAACTCAGAACGAAGCGGCTGACAAAATACTGCTAAGCATTTCGCCCAGCTCCCTAACGATTCTGCCAGCTCACCACCTTACTATCATTAATATTACACTAAACTTGAAGTAGGTTATTTTATATTCAGTTAACGTTCACAGTTTTTATTGCTTGCAAAAGGTTTCTTTAACTCTACCCCTCCTGCTGTGCGTGTACCTACATATGTACAGACACACACATACACACATATTACACACACGCACACACAAATATATATAATATTGGCATCTATACACTTGTTTGCGAAGGGGTGGGGGACGTCATCATCATAGACCGCAAAATTCAGTTCAGTAAAATGCTAAGCCTCAGAACCAACTTCTATCGCATACCCACCTAATAGTTAGTATTGAAGTAACTTTTGGAATATTTAGGTCAATCCCAGCACAATTCCAAGAATAGTATCTGTATCTGCCACGTTTTTGTATCTACCTATCTATCCACAGATAACGAGAGTTTTGATAAGTTTTGTTTCGAACCCCACCACTATCATGACTACCACTTTTAGCTATTGTTTGCATTCATGTTTTTCATGGCATTAGTGGCTTTAAATTCCTTCATCTTCTTTGTCTTTTCTTCTCCTTCCCTTTTCTCTGTATTCACCATTCCATATCATGCTTTATGTCCATTGCTTTATATATTTCCATCCATAACGTAACAAAGACTAACATTCTGTATTAATTACACTATGTAATTTACTACTTTATATGGTTCACTACTTTATATAACCACACTAATTTACATTATTTACATTTGACGGATATTTGTCATCTTGTTTGTTGTTAACACAACGTATCGGCTGTCTTGGGGAAATTTCCTAAGGTATTTTTCGATGTTATTATTATTATTATTATTATTATTCAGGTAACTACCTGGAATCAAACTCGGAATCTTGGAGTTAGTAGCCCACGCTCTTAACTACTATGTCATAAGCCTATGGGTAATTATGGAGTGAATTTTAGGGCTTATAAATCTAATATTCCCCTATCCTTCCTTAATACCGGTTGCCGTATGCTGTTCATAACTGCACTCGGTCTGTTTAGGAGGTTGTTGTGTCCTAGTATATGTGCTGCCTCCTTTAGTTTTCGTATTTTCCAGTGGTGTTCTCTGTCTATTATTTTAACTTCTTTTCACAGAGGGAGGTGGTCTCCATTTTTCCATTACATGATCAGCTATACCCGATTTATCAATATCTCCTCGTGTCACAGCTTTGTGATGTTCATCTACCCTTATTTTGAGGGGGATACATGTTTCGCCTTTGTATAACCTACAACAGCTGCATGGCATGGAATACACGCAGTTTTTGGTCACATTCTCTTCTATTGGTGGTTTTACTCGGAGATATTTGCGAAGTGTTGTATTACTCTTGAATACTGTCCTGATATCATATGGGCCACATATCTTTTGTATCTTTTCGGAGAGACCTTTCACTTAGTGCAGACAGACTGTGGACAGTTTATTGGCTTTATCTTCTCTTTTCTTCATAATTGGAGTGGATAGTATGTTTTTGGGGGTAGTTGTTGCTTAATAGAATGTTACTGAGCTTGATCATTTCTTCGTGGTAGGTATCACAATCACTACTTATATTCTTTGCTCGATGTTTTAGGCAGCGAGCAATCCCTCTCTTTACACTGTATGGATGGTGGGAATTGAAGTTGAGGTATCGTCCAGTGAATGTCGGCTTGCGGTATACGGATGTCCTGAATCCATACTTGGTGCGTGTTATTAATACGTCCAGGAATGCTAGCTGAGTGTCTTTTTCCTTTTCCATTGTGAACTGTATGGATGGCTTTATTGAGTTCACATGATCTAACAGCACTTGGACATCTTCCTGGTGGGGCCAGAGTATAAAGGTGTCATCAACATACCGCAACCATAGGGTTGGTTTTAGTGGTGTTGAGCCTAAAGCCAAATTTGTGATCCTTTCTAACAATTCGCGTAACAGTTCGACGGTCCCTATCTGAAAGTTTTGGTTTTCTTCCTGAGTTTTGTTTCGACGAGGAGGTTTTTCCCTCTTTCTCAAAGGCTGTCATTACTTTCGAGACAGTACTTCTTGATACACCAAATATTTAAGCTGTTTTCGTTACGCTACCGCCTGCTATAGGAGCACCAACAATGTGACCTCTTTGAAAGTCCGATAGATCTGGCATTTTAACGAATTTTAATTACCTTTTACTGGTGATATCTGGAAAAAAAACAGCAATTTTAGCAAAACATATTAAGCAACACTGATAATAAATAAAAAAAAAACAGAAATAAACAACCTTTAGACGGTTTTATAGATATTTCAAAATCATGATGCTAGGTGTTTCGATTATTTCTTCAACCTCTGTATATATCTATATCTATTATGGCTAAGATCAAGTTCTAATATCTATTCTTATCAGTTTTATATATATATATATGTATGTGTGTATGTGTGTATATATATATATATATATATATATATATATATATATATATATATATATATATATATATATAATTTCATTATGCTAGGTATTTACAACTCTATACATTCACTACATATTTTCATATTATTCAGCCCTCAATCTTATTTACCTGTGTGCCCCTCTCCCCTAAGAATTAGTTATCTAGAAACAAAACAAACCGCAAAACAGTTTTTTTTTTAGTTTTTCTTTCAATGTTGGGCACTTTAAAAAGCAAGAGAAAGCAGGCTAAATTGAACATATACACAAAAATGTGCAGCGGGGTAAAGAACTTTTCTTGAAAGCAAATTACATTTAACAGCGTATTACATAGAAATGTACTAAAAGAAACTATCAAGCAACAGAAACTTAAGCTTGTGGGACACTGATAGTGGGGAGAAAAATGAAACTGTACGCCAACTATTACTATATGGTAAAAGAAGAGACAACTCTTATCGAATTAATGTGCAGTAATTGCTGGAGGATATAAACCTTGAAAAAACACTGTTGCCAAGATTACGGAGGGCAGAAAATCGTGGAAGAGAGTTATTAATGAGATCCGACAGCGTTAAACATGAAGTGTTTCTAAGAGTATGATTCTAATTAATTAACCAAGTTTTTTGTCTTTCTATACCAGCGTCCACTTCCTTATTTGGTATGCAGCAGGAACCCTTTCGTGTTTTTCCTGTATTATTCACAAAAGTCTCTATCTCTCTTGTCGTTCAGCTATATTATGCTTCACCGATGAGGATTAATTAGACTGAAACATGCATAGATTTATGACTGAAATGCTAGACATGTCAGAATCATTCACTACTGCATTCTGTATTAAATTATTTCAATTAATTAAATTTCTATGTTGTCTTCCCTGTCATTTCTCTATCAATTTAGATATTTGTGTTCTTCACAAAATGTGGTTTTAATTTATTAAAATTTCCTGGACTGACTCCATAAAATATGGTAGCACGAATTTCACTATTTTGTAATATATCCACTCCCGTTTATCCTCACTATATATTAACATATATCTTGATATTTTCTTCTCTACATACGTTGGCGTATATATGTTTCAACTTTGTCAAGAAGGTGCCACCTGCTGTCACAGAGAAAAATTCACTGAGAAAATCCACAGGTGCTAGGGCCAGGATGTATTTGTACATGATAAAGCCTTTGTATCTACATGAAACCTATGTTCATATTAAATCATGTGCCGAGTCAAACAAAACAGATTCTTTTGACGTGTATGAGAGGAATATGTTATCTGATGATATGCTTCAGTTCGCTTCTAGTCTGTAACATTACAACACAGAGAAAGAAATAAAAAACAAACAGAACATGTCGGCCAGGCAAGCATTTTGAGCAAAGGGTATATGAACCAACACTTTATAGTCATAATTTTAGAGATCAATGTTATATATTCAATACAAGGTTTAATCAAAATGATATCCCTGATGTGTTTTTCCCAATGATCTTATGAAAATGTTGTTATGTACTCATCATCGGGAAAGCATCATTCTTTTGATGATAAATGTAGGCTTGATGTTTTTTTTTTTATTTAATGTTTTAAATACGTCATGAAATGATTTATTTCATGTTTTTTATTTGTTTTTTTTTTTGTTTTTTTTCATAAGACAGTTAAAAAATCTGATTGCTGCCCTCTGTCAACTTTGATAAAATCCAATTCACATTTTATTGAATGTTATATCATTAATAATTAATTCCACACCATATTGAAATATTGATTGTCTTTTTCAACCCTGTTATCATTTTGAACTCCTTTTACTAATTTCATGCCTGTTATTTGATAGAAATTTGAGGTTAATGTCACTTGAACTGTGTGTGAAATTTACTGGAAAATCAGAAAAATATTGAAGTGTAATAAAATGCTAATGTTGATGCAAATTTTTGATAAGATTCCAGTTCTCTTGACCTGTATAGGCTGTCAAATGATGATCATTTAAAAACAATTTTACTTAGCGGAGACGTCTAAAACGGAAACATCTGATTATTAGGGCGATACCAGAATTTACTTGAATATCCTCTCAAACCATAATCGAACAGAGTCCCAGCTCTCTGCGTTGGAGTTGAACTCAAAACGGCTTTTGAGAAGTAACTGCTTCAGAAAAAATTAGAATGTCCTGCGTAATGATCAAAAATAAAATTCTTTGAGGTATCATTATTTTTCTTTTCCAAAAGTGGTACAACGCAAAAGGTACCCTTACCAGTAAATCTTCCATTATAATTCATCAAAATTCATTTAATTTAGAGCCCAAAAGTACTTTCTCTCAGAACAAGAAACATATTTAAATTCTTATGATAAAGCATAATTAAATAAATCACTATATAATTAAGAAAGATTAATTATACTTATATAAATATTTGAAATAATAACATCTAATAACCGACAGCAATTTACATTATGTTGGAATTTATAAACGGGAGCAACTTATATTATGTTATAATTTACGTTATCTATTAAATGTGCAATATTCCCACCTAACAAAACCAACAATCGCACACACTAATTATATTAATTACTGTCCTCCCTAACGAAATATACAATCCAAAGACCGAATGTTACCCATCATACATATTCATATATACGACTGTGTAATCAAAAGGTTCGTTCTTATCTTCGTAGCTACAAAGCTGGCGGCATCTTGACCAAATGTCTTCTATGCACTGAAGAGTTATAAGAAGAATTTCGTTGATTAAAACTGTGCGAAATTCGCGCAGATAGGCTCTTCCGGTACTTCAGTATTATACTTAATCCATCACGTTTTTCAACACTACCACATAACCTTAGGTCACATTAAAATCTACTTAGTGGCAAGTATCCGGGCCAGCAATATCTCTACGCTAGGGATAAATTCTTCCTGTCCTCATACAAGTAGGCCCTGCAGTGAGTCATGGGCGCTTTCTTTTCTTCTCTTGCTAATATATCTTAAATATAACATTTTTATGCCTTATTTGTGCTTATATGCAAAGCCTCTTGGGACATAAATAAACATTGTGTGTCGGACTATATGAATGTGTGTATGTATGTATGTATGTATGGATGGATGGATGGATGGATGGATGGATGGATGTACGTATGTTATGTATGTATGTGCAGATTTTTACGGTTCCAGAGATGGATTGTATCTGTAGTCTTCGAATTAGCTTTCTCCTTCCTCGGTTTTGAGAAGCCTAATTTCTCAAGATTGGTATTTAGGCAGTGTGATGCATGTATGCATGTATGTATGTATGTATGTATGAATTTATGTATGTGTGTGCGTGTATATATGTATACACACACACACACACACAAACACTCATTTTATTTTCCCTCCCTCTCCCTCAGATTAGAGATGTCAGCCATAGTATTAACCGGGTATACTGGTTCTATGAAGTTTATTTTTTGCAGGACCAGAAGCATTTGCTCTTGATATATTCATGTTAGGATTCATCCTTTCTATTTTTACATATTCCGTTGTTACGGAATTTTCTCTTCTTGTCCAATAACTTGTTTGTAGTTAGGTGAAATGTTTTGTTACTAAAGAGAAAATATAACAGTGTGTACAATCATTAGCGGAAAACTGAACCTTATATTCTTGGACAAACATTTCGTTGTCTGTTGACAATTAGCTGTTTTACAATAGCTATTCAACTATGCAGTTCAGTCTTAGAAAAAAAAACTGGTTTTTCATTCTTTACTTGTTCATTGGTGAGTAATGACACACAATGATTGACCAGCAGTGTGATTGTTTGTTCTACACCAACAGTTTACCTCTCTGACTTTGTCTTCCTCTCTCTCGCCTGTTCGACCCTTTCTCTTCATATTGCTCTTCCTCTACCTATCTATCAATCTATCTCTGCATAGATATGTAAATCTTTCTCTCTCTCTCTCCCTCTCTCTCTCTCTCTCTCTCTCTCTCTATATATATATATATATATATATATATATATATATATATATATATATATATATATATTTCACACACATACACAGAGAAATAGAAAGAGAGAGAACGAATTTTACATGTTTGTATGTGTGTAAGGGAGAGGGCAAGAGAACGTGTGAGTGTGTGTGTGTGTGTGTGTGTTTGTGTGTGTGTATACTCACGGGAATGACTGAGTTTGTATGCGTATAGGTACGTTTAGGCATGAGTTCGGGTATATGTAATATTTCTCTGTTTGCAGGTATGTATAAATGTATACAAATGAAGCTTTGTGTTTACATTGTAAAGCAAGTTTCGCTATTTGTTCTTTAACAACAGAGAAAGGACGTTCATAATGAGCTGATTCACTGTTGCAATTCCTGCAATGGTGGCTGACATATTTGATTCGTACTGTTTATCAACGTACTCGAACCGTAGAATCTATTGTTTCTTTCTCTCATCGTTTCCTTTACTGTCCTGTCAATTCATACTTTATATGTAGTATTAATGTAGTCATCAGGATTTATAGAAAAAAATGATGCTTTGACCGAGAGAGTGGATAAGGTGTAGACTTTATGTTAATGTGCTCGTTTGACGTCACTGGCTTTACATCGAGAAAGGTATATCGCATGTAAATGTTTCATGCTACATTACTGTAACTAACGTGATTAAAAAGAGCCAATGTGTAAGCCTTTAAGGAGTTCTCGTTTAACTCCAGGTGAAATCAGATCTAGCGAACTAACGGCAAAAGAAATATCAACCGCAATATACCACTGTTGGCTTATCCAATTTTTTTTAGTGTATTTCTAAAGTTGCATTATCTAATGACGGTCAGGTTTCATATCTGGTGGGCTTGGGGATACTATTTTCAATTGGCCAAATGAGCGACAAGTGAATGCGGCTTTCTACGTGGTCGTTCAGCCTGCTAGAAATCGGTCAAACCTCATTAAATGACACACTATCATCTTTAAATGGAAGATGATTACATTGGATAATATTTGCCTATATACATTACAAAAATGAGCTACACAAAGTTGCTACGAATGACCCTAAATGTGAAATGACAGCAACATATGACAAATAGATGCCTTTATGGAGATTTTCTGAAAGTTAGTGCGAGGATGAGACGAAGATGGCTGCGACTCTCTGGTCACTGCGTGCGCCACCCGCGAATGGAAGCATCCAAATTAGACCTGTGGAACCCACTTCATGGTGATGTAAGAAGAGGAAAACGTCATCATACCTATATCGACAAATTGATTGAAGATATTGACCTCGAGGCAGTGATGATGAACCGAGAAGTGTGGCGGCCGGACTTTTTTGTTACTTGACCATATAAATAAAAAATACATTACAAATGAAAGAAACGAGAGCTTTTATAGAGGCTACGCCTTTGTTCATTCGTCTGAAACTAGATCAGCGCTGACCTGGGTTAAACAACATCAAAAACAACAACAAAATACAAACTAAAATATCGAATTACACTTTTACAACGACAGAGTCGTTCATAAAGTCAACGTATTGATTAATACCCGTTAATTAACCTGAACCTTTGATAAAAGCGATTTACCCAATATTCTTGAACCTGCTATTAGATTGAAACCGACACAACATAGCTAAGAAACAAACTTCTTATCCCCCATAACCATTCCTCCTCCACTAAGTATGTATGATATTAAAGATTCCTTAAAATTGGATTATTTAATATATATTTTACAAAATGTTAAACATTGGAAAATGTTATATGTATTTCATAAAATAAAGTTGAAAAGTAAGTACTTTTATAAGTATGAATGAAAACACCAATTTGTTCTGAATGTTCTCCGAGATATAACATAAAACGGTCATAAGTCATTAAAACGTACATATATCGTTACAGTCATTTTTGTTTTAATAAACTGTCTATAACGTGTCAATATGTTTAGATACACTTTTACAGTATAAGTTACTGACTTAATCTCACTGCATCTCTAGTCCCCAGTTTACTCTTAAGTCTCAATTCAGAAATAAAATTGAATATACGATTAAACTACACCTTAAAAACGCATTGAAATTTTATGTTCCAGGTTGAAAGTGGTTCTCTATCTGTGGTGGGAAAAGGGTTACTGGTGTTTACTCTAAATTCAAACAAAACTTATGTATATTCATCCCCAGAAAACAAGATAATGTTAGACTACATTAGCTAACATTCAAGTATTCACGAGAAGGTTAATCTGTGCAGCCGTGAAATAAATAGGGAACTCTAATGGGAAAGAGATTGCAAAGGAGTGGATTTTGCGAGCTATATTTATCTTTACTTTTCTCGAAGAAAATTTCCCTTCGTCAAACTACTTACTATAAAGTAATTTCATGTCGCTGAATGCAAAGTTGTCTGTCTCTTTGTCTTTCCTATTCACTTATTTGTCCATATATCGTCCCATTTATCTTTCAGTATCCCGGCATTCCGAAGCTTGTACTTTAAATTGATGTATTCTCAATATTGCATTCTCTATTCAAAATTTAAATTACCAGAGTAGCATAAAATCTTCAAAACATTGTGCATTGTGTTAAAAAATAGCACAATATGAACAAGAGTGGTTGTGTGGTACGTAGCTTGCTGACCAATTACATGGCTCCGGGTTCAGTCCCACTGTGTGACACCTTGGTCAGGTGTCTTCCAGTATAGCCTCGAGCCGACCAAAGCCTTTTGAGTGGGTTTGGTTGACGGAAACTGAAAGAAGCCCGCCATATATATATATATATATATATATATATATATATATATATATATATATATATATATCACCATCGCTTGACAACCGAAGCTGATATGTTTACGTCCCCGTAACTTAGCAGTTAGGCAAAAGAACCGATAGAATAAGTACTAGGCTTACAAAGAAAAGTCCTGGAGTCGATCTGTTCGACTAAAGGCGTTGTTCCAGCATGACCGCATTCAAATGACTGAAACAAATAAAAGAATAAAAGAACAAATTAAATAGTCTGATGAAGGCATGTAGCCGAAACTTCGAAGTAACTCAATTTATTTCCTTGTAAAAGTTATATATATATATAACTTTTACAAGGAAAAAATTGAGTTATATATATATATATGCACAGGCGTGGCTGTGTCGTGAGAAGCTTGCTTCCCAACGACATGGTCGGTGATTCAGTCCCAGTGCGTGGCATCTTGCGTAAGTGTCTTCTACTATAGCTCGGGCCGACGAAAGGCTTATGGGTGTGTATGGTAAACGGAAACTGAAAGAAGTGCGTCATGTGTATATATGTATATATATATATATATATATATATATATATATATATATATATATATATATATATATAAGAAGTATGAACCATTATTGTTACCAATATGTACTCTACAAGTAAGTATTTAGTAAGCCTTCAATTTAATATTATTTGTTTTTCTTTACATCAAGTGCTGCTTCTAATTTTCATAGTTGATAATTTAATGAGGGTTTCAAAAGTATTCATACCTTTAAAATTTAAAATTTTTCGCATCAACTCTTTCATTTTCCTCTTCACTAATATATATTTTTTTTTTTTTTTTGCCGATACCGGAGTCGTACTTCAGCACAGTATCTTTAAGTATAACATCATAGTAGAAAATGGTCTGTTCAAGTTTCATATTTAGTTTTAATGTAGACAGATTTAGATTCTATTTCTTCTCATTTCTTAGTTTAGGTCCGAAGGAGGTTACATTTGAAAACATTCTTCAAACTATAGCAATGCTTAGCGATGCACTGTAAATTGTCACTGCATATTGTGAAAAATCTGAAAATCCAGGTTCACCATTTGCATTTTTATTGCTGCTTCACACCAAAAGTTTTGACCCCCTCAGGAAATATACTTTACCAAACGAGTCTTCGTAGTTCGCACAAGTGTATTTCCCGAAGTTTAGATTGATCAGCCGAAGTTGAAGAGAGTTGCAAAAGTTAGGCAAATATGGTTTAAATAAGCTTTAGGTGGTAGTGATGGTGGTGGGAGGTCGAGGTCGTGAATGCTTAGGCTTTCTTTTAAATGGTTTGGTTTCAATGTTCCTTAGTACATGGCTTAAATGTTCTTCGCACATTCACCTCAAAAACTCAGACATTGTTTTTGAACAGTATTTCCTTGTTCTTGGGAAATTTATGTGGCAGAAATTTTATGTTGAAATTTTAGAAAACTCATATCCAAAATCAATTTTTTATTTGGGAGATACTGAGATTTCAATGTGTCTAAATTCGTTTCAAGAATTATATTGACGGCATAAAATTCCTCTTAGCATAATCAATGCAAAACTGTACCGTTCAGCTAAGACGCGATTATGGTCCAAAATTTATTTTTGAAACAGCACATTTTTCAAATTCTCTCAACACAGACATCATAAATCGTGAAATTCATTAGTTGCATCCGAGTACAGAGTATGTAATTCCTTTCCAGAATAATTTTCCCAACCAGAAGGTCCCTTTCGTAAAAAGAAATAGCAATGCATTCCACATCTAAGAATTTCCTGTATACAATTACTTCTTGCTAACCATCATCTGGTTGAATAGGTGATAATTTTCAATAATTCCTCACCTCTATTGCTTATTATATATATATATATATATATATATATATATATATATATATATATAAACATATACATACATACATAATGCATACATATATACATACATACATACATATATATATATATATATATATATATATATATATATATATATATATATATATATATATATATATATATATATATATATATATATATATATATATAATTATTTTTGAAGGGTTGATTGTGGAGCCAGCTCTAAATTTCTCTTAACAGATTGTCGAGGTAATTCTTCGGAACCATGTGAACATGTTAAATGCAGAGATAGGCAAATACATTTTATGAGAGTCAAGTTTTAATAATCTAATTTCATTAAAATGTAGAGAGAATTTTTAACATTACAAAGGATTGAAGTTCTCCCTGTTGCAACAGCAAAGGGCTGTCTAATATCAATTCACTTCGAAGAACTTACAATTTATTGCAACATTTCAGCAGTTTTTGCAAAATAAATTAGCCCTAAAAGCCCTGACACAGTTTTATTTTGTCGTTTATTACCATACCTAATGCACAAACAGGGGTGTTTTTCACAATGTTCGCTGACCCACTTCAAATCATGGAGGATTGACAATTACTTATACCTTTCAGTAAGGATGGAGCAATAATAATTTTTATAGGGGCTGTACATTTTATTTTGTGCAGTCTCCATCAGCTATAATTCAAAATGATGGTATTCCTATATTAATACGTTCTCCCAAATGATCGATGCTATGCGCATAGCAATCTACAAATGCTACTAACTGTAATTTCTTTTACTTTGAAAGGAAGAAAAAAACTACTCTTAGAATTCGTTGTGAATTTGAGTTTACTGCTGCTCTTCGCTGTATGTTGAACTGAAGAAGCTTATTTTCTGACGTAGGTTTTGCGAACTCATATTCCAGTACTGCACACATTACATAAAGCTTTATCACACTTATGATATATTACTTTCCCTCAATTTGAAAGCAGTATGAATAACCTTTATCCTGGATCTTTCACAATTTTCTCGTATTTACACTATTTAACTCATTCTATAAGTGCATATAGTTTTGGAGTAACTGAGATTTACTTTTTTTTAAATAAATAAATTTTTAAACGTCAATCATATGATTAAAGTAACTGCTGTCAACATCTTTTACTATATACTTTACGAAGGAGACACTACGTAGTTGCTCAATATGCTAAAAGTAATAGCTAACTTTCTCTGAATTTACATTTTATAGCATCAGAAAGAGGAATACATTGAAAAATATGTCAGCCCAGTGTTTTTAATGTAGCGTGATAAAATTGGTTGTTTATCCTTCGTTTTTGAAAACGACCACACAACAATGGTAGATGGAGCGGTAATTGTGTTTCATGGCTAACGTGATTGTGCGTTTCATGACTCTGGAGGTACACGTTTCGAAGTGACATTACTGGACATCAACGCCCCGTCCTTTGAAACTTGACTAGTGGTAGTTGATTTCCTTCACGCAATTCACGAAAAGTCTCGCCTTCACATGCATCTTAAATTTGTATAAATACACAATATTGGATGACCATTGATTCTCCTGAGTTTATTTAATCTTTGATAAGTTTTGTTTCAACATAGGATCCGAAATATTTTTCCCCACCAAGCAAGTTTGATAATGTTTTCCGGTTTTTCCACACTTCTACAAGGGAAGCCTATTTCCAGTGACAAACTGCTGCCAAATGGTGCTATTAACAGAGCCGATTTTACAATGGATTCAGGTATTCTGTAACATATATAAATGTCATAACAATGTATTTCTAATCAAAATATTTTGAGTTTAAAATTAATTTTAAAGAATATGACGAATGCACATTGGATATTTGTTGACAATACTTTTTATAAATATTAAAACGCAGGTAAAACTCCTTCAAAAGTTTGTTCAGAATATATAAAGTAATTGATAGCACTGTTGCCGCTAGTGTTGTGCTGTAATCGTTGATAAATGATCAATAAAGTAATAATTTTCAATGGGAAAAATTCGTGGAATGTTGCCCTCAGCATTTGGTAAAATACTGCATCAAGTATTATTATATAATTGTTCGAAAGCAAATGTTTTTTTTTCAAGATTGTGTGTTCATTATGCATTATGCATTATGAATCAAGATGTTTTAAAATATGGCAAAGCAGATTTCATTTAATTGTTTTATAAATGTTATTAATTGTCTTAAAATCTCATTTATATATATATATATATATGTTCAAATAAAGTAGAAAGCAAAGGGAATTGTTGCTCCCACCAACCCACAACCATGTTTAAATAGCCAAAAAGTAGCAAGTAGCCCATATTTGATAATACAATCTGACGTCTAATCTAGGAACCCAGCATTGAACTTTCTGATTCTGGTACTCGCATTTAGTATTTGGGCTTATGCAATATGAACTTCATAACTGCCACCCGGTATTATGATTGATATTATTATATTATGTTATATCATATCGCATTATCGTGTTTTGTAGTTATTATTATATTATATTGAACCATATTAAAAACCCGGGTGTCAGTTCCACGGAACCAGGTGCTTTAGGGTCTATGTTGAAATTATCACACTGAGCAGGATACGACTATTTAATACCAAAGCCGACCTGTGCCAACCCGAGATAGATTAAAAGTCTTCTTATGGTGAAGCAACGAACATTGCACACCTACAGATGGTACATTTCATTCTGTGTAGCGTGCTGTGCGGATGATATTTCTCAACTTTATTCGCGATAGGGCGGTGGTGAGTAATTGGATGTAATGTTACTATCATAGTGTGTGTGTGCGCGCGCGCGTACGTGCGTGCGTGCATGCATTCCCTGTTCTCTCTTTGTCTACTTTCCAGTCCATTTTCGAATGTTAGCTCGGGACTTGCCACGTTATTCTTTGCTGATCTGTATATATGCATATTAAAGTATATTTGCATATGTATATTTGTGCAAAGAATGATAAGCTATTTATGCCTAATCCTCAACTTACCCTCTCTTCTAATTGCATATTTTGTTCTTTCGAGGATTACTTAAATCACATCTGGTTCTGAATGCATGTTCGACAGACGAACAGCTGTATATAATCTTCTTATCTCTTCCCATGCATCCTTCGCACCATATTTTTCCGCACTAACTTTGGGTATAGGCTGGTATTTGTGTCTGATTGTGTATGTTCGTGTTCACATTTCTACGACTGAAGACCAGCGAATTTTAAGTCCTTATTTTCTCATCAGCCAATCGTGTTTTGATTCATTTGCTATCAATGCAATAGGTTCAACCATGCTATCTAGTTGTTCTTTACTGTCTGAGAGAAAGACTATTCATACTCACAGAGTACTGGATCAGTTGAAACAATTAATACCCTTTACTATAATTTTCCTACCTTCATAATAGATTGCAAATACGTGAATAATCAAAAGTGACAGAATATGTGAATAATCAAAAGTAAGGACTCTTACGAAAAATATGTTTTCTATACATACTGAGTAGGCCGTCGTTGCCGGGAAATTTTCACAGTAGAATGCTTTCATTTCATTTTTTTATTTCATGTCAGACCACATCTTTCCCGATGGATAGGCATATGTTTGTATGTATGTATGTATGTATGTATGTATGTATGTATGTAATGTGTAGGTAAAGTATGCCCAAGCGGTTAATGTGGTTTCGGGTTCGATCCTACAGCAAGACATTTTGGATCAATGTAATTTTCTATAGCCCCAAATCGATCCATTTCTTGTGAAGTAAACTGCATTGAAGCTCGTCGAGCGGATGGATCTATGATTGACGTGGTGTAATCTTGTCACATGATGTGTCACACTCATTCTCCGAGCGAATTACTTTTCTGGGGAATACTTAGCCATGTTAATTCATGAGCAGGTAATTCAGTTGGTCAAACAACCAAATCTTCATCATCGGAAAATGAAGATCCATCATCATATATAATACTCGCACACACGCACGCACACACACACACACACATACACACACACACACACACACACACACACACACACACACACACACACACACATACACAAGCTGGCTTAGTATCTCTGGTTAATTTTTACACGATTGAGCAACGGTCTTGCTAGTTATTCATACAACGTTTCATAAATACTCTAAGCTACGCTCTCTCTCTCTCTCTCTCTCTCTCTCTCTCTCTCTCTCTCTCTCTCTCTCTCTCTCTCTCTCTTTGTCTCTTTCCCCCCTCTCTCTCTCTCGAGGAATTACGTGGATGTATGTGTCCTGATGACCTAGTCTGACCACAGTTTGCAGACTTAAACGAGATAAACAGAGTAATGTACCTTAATAAACGTTATTAGTGAATGAATGTTAATTTCTATCATTTGCTTTAACTGTTATGTTTCATGCAACATTAGAATATTTCTGTAGGGAAACTTTTTAATTATTCATTTTTGTATTCACCAAGTGTTCTTGTTACTAGCCACTACTGTCAATATTTCAAGTTTACAGTATTATTGATCTGTAACAAAGCCATTCATGTTGGTGTTTATTCTGACTGAATTGGTCATTGCGAAGAATCACTGAAGCGTCGATAAATGCTTAACAGTATTTGTACCGGTTTTGTGGATTCTGAGTTCAAACCCTGTAGATTACAACTTTGCATTTCATTTTCATCGTTCTGAGGTCGATAAATATTCAAATACTATGGTTGATTCCTTCTCTTCCCTCCTCTCTCTCTCACGCACGCACACAGAATTGACCTTTGTGATGGACCTGAAAGCGTACTTTAATACATGAACGTATTTTGTACTACTCTGCAATAATTCTGTCACTAATATTCTAAACAGTATATTTCTATTAAAGCGCGAGCCCTATACTACGATCTTTTAAATACTTCGACTGTTTGCTCCTTTAGTATATGTTGCTGATTAGCACCAAATTAGGTCTCGATTCCACAAATGTACGATCGACACATTTCCAGTCACAACCATCTCTTACTTTCACCTGATATCAGCGTATCTAGATGTATATTAGAAGAATGGTAACAGGCTCAGGAGTGGCTGTGTGGTAGGTAGCTTGCTCACCAACCACATGGTTCCGGGTTCAGTCCCACTGCGTGGCACCTTGGGCAAGTGTCTACTACTATAGCATCGGGCCGACCAAAGCCATGTGAGTGGATTTGGTAGACGGAAACTGAAAGAAGCCCGTCGTATATATGTATATATATATATATGTATGTGTGTTTGTGTGTCTGTGTTTGTCCCCCCACCACCGCTTGACAACCGATGCTGGTGTGTTTACGTCCCCGTATCTTAGCGGTTCGGTAAAAAGAGACCGATAGAATAAGTATTAGGCTTACAAAGAATAAGTCCTGGTGTCGATTTGCTCGACTAAAGGCAGTGCTCCAGCATGGCCGCAGTCAAATGACTGAAACAAGTAAAAGTGTAAAAGAGTATGTGTGATACGTGGAAGATTTAATTCTAACAAATTGAAAAAACCACATATAGCATCCCTTGTTGACTCAATAGAAACCATAATCGTTAATTTTAATTTTTCAATTTAACATTTGATACCCGTTAAATGTGTATGTTATGGAATAGATTCAATTAAATCTGCTGAGTTCAAAATGGTTAATATAATATTAACTCTACTTATTTTGTTCTTTTACAGAATGTTTACGGCTGCTTTTGATGCTATCGTTCAGTCCCTGGTCAGTGCTGAGTTATAACTGAAGGCGTTCCAACCATGACCACCATCACCCTTTCTCCAGACACTGAGTATTTTAGGATTAGATTAATACAGTGAATCCCTCCCATTTCATAACGTGGGATGTAATACGATGAATATTTGATGGTTGTTTCTCGCAGAACGAGTGACCACATAGACGCACCTTCATTCCCACTGCAAAACTTTTCTCCACCCCATCACAAATATCAATTCGAATAACTAATATTCCTGTAACAAACACAGAAATGAGAACAATTTTTTTCTTTAGTTATTTCATACCAAATAAAATGCACCTCGCTTCTCAAAATGCTCACCTGTTAATGCATAAGCCAAGTTTGAACGATATAATAAAAATAAAATTCCAGGTCAGTAGCGTGTGTGTATGTGTGTGTGTATGCGTGTGAGTATTATATGTAAGTGTGTACTCATGCGTGTGTATATACATATATACTTATGCGTGTGTATATAAAAATATACATACATGAATGCACCCATAAAAACATGTCTACATACACACACATATGCAATGTATGATGTACATACGTGCGTGTGAAATGGCGTTCAATTCCGTTATGTGTATAATATATTATGGGTGTATACGACTGATTATAAAGTGAGGTCTTTCATCACATTATTACATGAATAAATCTATTGGCGCTAAGAACAAAGATATTGATTTATTTGTGAATTAATATTTCATAACATGCATTAATCATGTTTCCTCTATGTATTTTAACATACATGTGTACGTGTATGTAACAACGCTGTGTGTTTGTGTGTGTGAGAGTGTGAGAGACAGAGAGACAGAGAGAGGACAGAGAGAGCAGAGAGAAAGAAGAAATGAAACCGAATGGAAGAGTGAAACAAAGATATATATATATATATATATATATATATATATATATATGTAGGGAAGTGAGAGAAAGATTATGTATGGATATATATTAACATATATCATTCACATATACATATAAATACTGTATATACCTAAACATATATATATATATATATATACATTGTGTAAACATATATATCCACATTATTAATAATATTGTTAGTATTGAGCAATATTGTCAGAGTGTAAATGAAAAAATGTTTCAATACGAAGTTGTTTCATGAACATATTGCAAAATTATTCCACTTGCTAATATTCGAACTCGGAATGCTAAATATGCAATTAGTCACATGAAAGAAGTAGTCCGGCGCTCTACTGTTATATCTAACTCTTCTGAAAATGTTCAGTATCGATTTCTTATATTGATACAGTGCAGATGTTTTATAGATATATATAGAGAGAGAGAGGATTGAAAAACGTCACATAGTACTTATTTCGCAGCTGTTCTTAAAGCTGGAGGGATGAAAGGCAAAACCAACACCGGTTGTTTTTAGATTACTCAACATAAAGTGAACTTACAACCCCGAACTTTGTGGTATCTAGCTACGGCTACTTAAGTTCTGAATTCAATTCCTATCGAGTTCGAAATTCGTTGAGGTCAACTCTGCCGTTCGTGTAACAAGTGTTGATAGAGTAAAGTACCAATCAAGTTTTGTGGTTGATTTAATCGATTAACCGTTCTCTGGAACTTGTGATCATGTATCTATGTTAAAAATTTAAGACAGTGGATTAGCTCTTTAGAGTCTCAGACAAAATACATTTCTTCTGGTTGCTTACATGCATCGTACTTGGAAGTCAACTACTGTTGCCTTAGTATTTGTGTTACTAAATCATAATTTTTGAAGCGTAAAAATATGTAGTATTTTTCATGAATTATAGTCCTTCATATGGCTAGAAATAATCAAACCATCGCTTTTTCACAGGTGTGTCTCTTAAACGTATTGTTTGAACTTAAATTTATTTATGTATTGTAATCTACCAAAATAGCCCATAATAACATTAAATGGGTCATTAGCATCCCTTAACCAGGCACATCTTCTCGAAAAACAATCGATTATTGGCGTGCACGGTCATGTCAAAAATGCTATCATCAATATCGCAATGTGTCATTTCTATTTCCAGAAAAATAATACTTGGAGACGGAAGGGTAGAACTCGACAGCATCGAGCTGGGTGTATCTATATCAATTTTTCTCACTACTGTTGTTAAACTAGTTTCACCGCTGCTACTCCATTGTTGTTCTATACTGAGAGTTCTTATTTCAAATGCAATCTGACGTGTTTCCAAACTTTCACAAGCTTACTATTAGCAGATTTATTAACCTACATTTGAGGTTTATTTTAAATTTCATGGTTATTACTTTTGCTTCCCAGTTAATCTTACTGAAGTTGATGCGTTTGCTTGTTTGTATTTTTGAGTAATATTTTTCACTTGAAGTTTAACCAATACGCTTTGTCATGTTTGTACAGGATTTTGCTTTATCTGAAAATTATTCATTTTATTGAAGTACTTAATGATCCAATGTGTATGTATTGATATATAAGTAAATACTATGGGAGTACCATAGTTGAATTGTAAATACCCCACTCAATGTCTTTAAATATTATAAATATAACTTCACACCTCGCTTACGAGAGCATCCTGCTAACAGTCTCACATGGGATAATTCCTACTCTGCTCTTTAAGCCTACGGAACAAAAGATTCTGTAGTCTTGCTGTCTTGCTCACGTTTTTTAGCCTATAGAGCACTGGTTTCGCGTATCGTTTGAAGATTTTGATGAAAATTCATTCTTTACAGTTAAGTAAGATTATTATTATTATTAATTATTATTATTATTATTATTATTATTATTATTATTATTATTATTATTATCATCATTATTATTATTATTAGGATTAAGACGGTCAGCTGGAAAATCGTTAGTACACCGGCCGAAATGCTTAGCGCTATTTCGTCTGTCGCTACTTTCTGAGTTCAAATTCCACTAAGGTCGACTTTGTCTCTCATCACTTTCGGGGTCGATAAAATAAGTATCAGTTGAACACCGGGGTCGATGTAATCGTCTCATTCCCTTCCCACAAAACTGCTGCCCTTGTGGTAAAACTTGGAGCCATTATTATCGTTAGGCTTGAGAAGATGGAATCATTGCCCCTTTTAACCTTTTAACCTTAACTGAAAATGCGTTCTGGAAACTGTAATGAGAGATGAACATTATATATTACAGCTCTATTACGCCTGGTATTGTCAAACTTTTCAACTGCAATCATTTTTATTTTTACACCGATAACAATAATGGTGACAATGTTACCAGCACGAAGAACAACAATGGCGCCATTAGTCCTGCGGGTAACTGAAGCAAGAACACCATTTTTACCACCAACAACGATATCGCTGTTACTACGAAGCACAATAACAATAAGAAACAAACTGCAATCACCGAAACCTTAACAACTGCAACACCACTACAAACAATACAGGAAAACTTTATAAGAATACAGGTCTTCGAAAGAATAATGATTTGATCGAGGACACATACAAATGCAAAGATTTTGAAATGCAGAAGTAGAAGATCAGGGAGCTCTACAGTAGAAATCAGAATTGATTGAATTCTGGTAAAGACATCACCAGAAGTCCATAGAGATATGACAAAAGATTCTCAAGCTGAACTCTTTATTATGGGAGGGGAATGACTTTTTCATATTTGTTTCCACACGTATAAGTTGTAGGCTTTGTAAATACACATAGCCTGGAATTGGTCAGAAAGTTAGGTCATTTTCATAACTAATGCAAATTAATAGGTAAACATACGATGCCTGTCAGCGAGACTAGAATTTCCAGCGTGCACACCGTCACATTCCTTTTATCTATCTATGAGATTTATGTCACCACCAATCAACTCAGATTGAGAGAAGTTGCACAATCAACCTCACTGATATATTTTTATAGAGTAGCATTTAGTAAAACCGACAGCCGAAGCCTATGTTCTGTACTAAACAAAATAAACCAGCCTTCTCGCTACATTCACCTCTCTTCCTCCCACCATAAATAACCCCATATGCACCTTGCTTTTCAGTTTATATACTTTTAGTCGTTGCATTATGAGCTAAATAGGGTGCCTCTTTGTGATCATTTCATTTGCTAGAAATAGTAGCTAAATCTCCCAAATCATGCGTTACTGTCTTTAAAAAGTGAAAAAAGAACAACATACACTGGATTACTTAGTTCTCAACACATCTAAAAACTTGATGGACAAGGCTGAAACACCGTTTAATCATCAGTCTGCTCATTCATGTCTGACCTGGGGCTAAGCAACAATAATAAATAACTATCATTAACACGATTTCATAATTTAAAACCTTTTAAAACTTACTATTAAAATGAAAATCGGCTCCTAATAACTAAGTCGCTTTTATCATCAGATTTCAATTCTCGGTTAATGTTGTGTGATTGTCTAATCGATCTCATAACCTGATCAGACCAGATTGACCATTGTTTAAAGTAGCTATAATGAATAATTAATAATAAGAGCTAAACGAGCCAAAATAAAATACCAATGTGTTGTTTTATATTTCAAGCCAATGTAAATCGATAAGGCTTCCTTGTTACCTTAGCCTGAATAAAATAAACAGTGTTAGGAAAGCTGGAAATGGAGCAGAGATCGTAGAAACATTGGAGGATATGTGGTAGGGGTTGGCTGAATCTATTTTTGATATTGATGAATTATTTATTTAGATAACACTAAAATAACTGATCAGAAGTTCCAGGGTTCCGTTCACAACACACATGAATACACATGTGTATGAATTATTCTAGAGTATTTTAGATTTTCGTACGCTTTCTTAAAAAGTGAAGAATATATTTAGGGAAAATATTTGTTCATGAGTATGTATGTATGTATGCATGTATGTATGCATGGATAGATAGACAGACAGAGAGACAGATATGCATACATATAAGTTCATACACAAATATGGATACACACACAACACGCATATATATATATATGCAGTGGCTGGACAAAATAATGGAGACACTTTAAAATTTCAAACAAATTTATTTTAATATGGGGTCGCCTTTGGCAGTAATTACAGCTTCAACTCTACGAGTTACGGACTCGTACAAAGTTTGAATTGTTTCTAAATGAATTGTTTCTAAATGAATTGTTTCCATTATTCAGCTAAAACAATCTCCAGTTCTTGTAGTGATGATGGTGGAGAATATCGACTCCTTACTTGTTTTTCTAAAATGTTCCATAAATGTACAATAATATTGAGATATGGGGACTGTGGTGGCCAGATAAGATGTTCAACTTCAGTAGAATGTTCCTCGTGCCATTCAGTAACAACTTTAGCTGTATGAATTGGTACATTAACATCCTGAAAGATTGGGTTTCCCTTCGGAAACAGTTCGGTAAACATAGGATGAATTTGATCAGATAAAATGCTTAAATAATCTTGATTGTTAATACTACCGTGAAGAGAAACCATTGGGCCTGCGGATTTCCAAGGTACAGCCCACCAGATCATCACAGATCATCCTCCATGTTTAACAGTTGGAAGAAGGCAGCCCAGGTCAAATGCCTCTTTTGGCTATCTCCACACGTATACTCGGCCGGTGGTCGGAAATAAGGTAAAGGATGACTCGTCCGAGAAAATAACATTCTTCCACTGCTCTATGGACCAATTCTGTAGGTTTTTACTCCACTCTAAACGCTTTGCAACGTTTGTTTTTGAAAGTAGTTGATTTCTGGTTGCAGCCCTACCGTGAAATCCGACTTTGTACAGCTCCTGGCGAACAGTTTTTGTGGAACCTGGGTTCCCGAAGTAGTCATTAACCTCTTCAGTAATTTTGGGAGCTGACTTTTGTGATCTTTTCTAACAGTTCTCGTACCTCCTAGGACGTCATCATTTTTTGCCTCTACCAACCCTCTGTAGAACACCGACGTGGTATTCCCGCTGCCGGCCTTGCCCGTCTTGTGGATCAGTCAGAGTGCCTGTCGGCATTCCTTCTGTCATAAAGTCAGATTCCGTCTTTTAATGAAACCGGGTTTAAATCTCTCCAAAGAGGACGGTCGCAGAAAGAATTCCTCCACCAGCGGACTCCACACCTTATCACCCTCCAGGTGGCACCAGAGATGTTTCAACCTCAACGCATGTCTGCGCACCATTAGCCAGGGCATTCCCAGCCCACCTTTTAACGGTTCCTGGCAGCAAACGGAGCGCCTCACAAGTGGCTTTCCTCCCTTTCACAACAAGCTTGTTTAGCCACGAATCGGGGCGAAGCACAACGGACAGGCGGTAGGTGATTACAGATGCTATAAACACCTGCACCACCTCCGCCCTGCCCGTCAAGAACAGAGGCCTTCCGGACTACTTCCGTACTATGGCCTCCACCTTGTCCACTACCTCGCTCCAAATCTTCTCCGTCTGGGAGCCTGGGCCAAACCAAACACTAAGCAGCTTAACAGGACCATCTGTCCAGTGTCCAACGACACAGGACGATATCGGCTTGTTCCTCCAGATGCCGAGGCGCAAACCAATGGACTTGTCCTTGTAAACTTTTGCCCCTGCCACCGCTTCGTATCCTCGGAGAGCATCTTCTACACGAGGTAGCTGTGCTTCGTTGGACACGATGAGGGTGACGTCGTCCGCATAAGCAGAAACAGACTTACCGCATCCGATATCATTTGGGTTGCCTCCTAACTTCTCCAACTTCCGCAGCAATGGCTCAAGAGCCAAAACGTACAGAAGCGGAGACAAGGGACACCCTTGACGAACTGAACGCTTGATCGAAAACGGCTCCGTTAGGTAGCCGTTTATCTGGACTGTGGACTTGATGCCGCTGTACATAGCGGAGATCCAGCCGCGAAAACCAGGGTCCAGCCCAACACTTTCGAGGACCGCCCCCAGGTACCGAATGGTCTACCCTATCGAACGCTTTATTTTGGTCTAAATGGACCAATTCCCCTCCTTTGCCGGTTAATATCCCAGCCGTAGCGGAGAAGGTGAAGATTATCCTAGATCGATCTACCTCTCCCTCACGAAGACTCTCACTTTTCACATTAAACGCCACAATTCTGTCTGTTTTTTTTTTGAGTCCTTTTAGAGTTGGGGTGTGGGGTATGTTAAAACGTTGTCCTATCAAGGTAATGCCAGCGGGGTGGGGTTGGGGAATTTGTTGTTGTTGTTCGTCAGTATTTGCAATTTTTCTTTTAGTTTGGGAAGGGGAGTCCGGGGTTTTAGATTTCTTACGTTTGTAGGTAACTTGAGTAAAATCCATTTCCTCTTGTATATTTTCTTTTGTTTGGTTTTTACCGTCATCATTTTGTTTATCATTTTGTTTTTCATTTTGTCTTTTTCCATCCTTTTGTTTTTCGTTGTATTTTTATTTTTTTCCTTTGTTACTGCAACGTTTTCGAATTTATTTTTCTCTGTAATTTTCTCTGAACTTTGAAGAGAGGCTTCCAGGCTTCCACTATTTTTTTCTTCGTGCAGGTGGAGCGAACGTGACCCTTCTGTTCGCACTTAATACACCTGGGCCTACGTCCCTCCACCGATACCCGAATTGTATGCCCCTCCCTCACGAAGACTCTATCGGGCAAACTTTCCAGAGTAGAATTATCGGCCTGGATGACCATTTCTAACATTTTACCTTTCCAGTTGGTTGGTTCCTTCTTCCTTCCTCATGCTTAGTATAGACAATTTTCCTTTTGCGTCGAAAATAACCCTAGCTGCTACCCACATAACTTCATAGCCCACTGGTATATCTTCTACTGTTACTTTGGCTGTTCTACGCCCCAAATATGTGGACAGCAACATAATTTCATCATTTTTTAACGTCTGAGTAGAAATTTCCTTTGCTACGCTAGCCGACTCGAAATGAGCTTCTACTGTAGCACTTCTCACTCCTCGGCTAACGTAGCAAATATTATTCCATATTGGTGCCATGCACCGTTCAACCACATCATTTTTCACGCCGGTAATCATTTTCTCTTTTATATTGTATACTTTGTACACTATAGTTTTCAGGGGGCGGTACCAGTTTAGTTTCCTCGCCTGTTTTGTGTATTAAATTCCTGAACTGGAAGAGCTTGTCCATTGCAACTTCCAGTTCGACAACATTGCCGCCTACGACATGCGAAAAACTTTGTTTATCCTGGGTTTCCTTTGGTTTGTCGTTATTTTTACCCTCTCCCATCTCGGGGAAATCCATAATGGATGTTAGGTCGTATTCCGTGATTTGCCTTCAAAGACAAGAAAAACTGTCACAAATGACAGAAAAAAATTTCAAAAATAAAGGTTCCCAAGAAATAACAGAAATTTTCTGCCTCGTAGGGCGAAAATTACTATATGTCAAACAGACAACAGTTCAAAAAATACGTATAGAGATACAAAGAAAAAATTTTAAAAACGAACAGAAATGAACTCACACAACAGTTAGGTAACACTAGAAAAAAACGATGCAGATTCAGGAAAAATTGTTCATGTGGAGGTGGCCTCATGGCTCTCTAGGTGTCGATTCCTATCTGCCTCTGAAAACATAAAATAATTCAAATGAAATACATTCACTGATTTTGGAAATAGAAATAACACATTTCTAAATCTCTCAGAGAGATTTATACAGTAGTAACACGATAAAGTGGTGGTATGTTGCGAACTTAATGTGGCAGTCCCATGAAAGAGAATAATGCTACTACTATTTAACCCTAGGAATCACCACTTCCTGTCGGCCTTGACACATTTCCTGTATCCTTATGTTTTCAAAGGGGGTGATAAGAACCTCCACCCAGCAAAGCCAGCATCCAGAGACTAGTTTCTGAGTCATTGC